>NW_027276307.1:0-41664 GCF_030028105.1 Mobula birostris | reverse complement strand
CTCCAGTAGGTTTCCACACAGCAGTTTGGTGTAAGATTGAAATGTATACGCTTGGTAATGTCAAAGCATGCATGTCCTGAGAAAACAACTTTTTTGTCTTGCTCAACAGAGGCATGAAACCAGTTTTAAACAACTCAGAATCATCTGGAAAGTTAACTTAAACTGTTAACATTAGGTTTGCACCCAGTAGTTTGGTGTAAAATTGAAATGTATACTCTTGGTAATGTCAAAGCGTTGTATGCCCTGAGAAAACAACTTTTTTGTCTTGCTCTGCAGAAGCATGAAACCAGTTTTAAACATTTCATAATCATGTGGAAAGAAACTTAAACTGTTAACATTAGGTTTGCACACAGTAGTTTGGTGTAAAATTGAAATGTATACTCTTGGAAATGTCAAAGCATTGCATGCCCTGAGAAAATAACTTTTTTGTCTTGCTCAGCACAGGCATGAAACAAGTTTTAAACAACTCAGAATCATGTGGAAAGTTAACTTAAACTGTTAACATTAGGTTTGCACACAGTAGTTTGGTGTAAAATTGAAATGTATACTCTTGGTAATGTCAAAGCATTGCATGCCCTGAGAAAATAACTTTTTTGTCTTGCTCAGCACAGGCATGAAACCAGTTTTAAACAACTCAGAATCATGTGGAAAGTTAACTTAAACTGTTAACATTAGGTTTGCACACAGTAGTTTGGTGTAAAATTGAAGTGTATACTATTGGTAATGACAAAGCATGCATGTCCTGAGAAAACAACTTTTTTGTCTTGCTCAACAGAGGCATGAAATCAGTTTTTAAGAACTCAGAATCATGTGGAAAGTTAACTTAAGGTGTTTCCATTAGGTTTACACACAGTAGCTTGGTGTAAAATTGAAATGTATACTTTTGGTAATGTCAAAGCATTGTATGCCCTGAGAAAACAACTTTGTTGTCTTGCTCAACAGAAGCATGAAACAGGTTTTAAACAACTCACAATCATGTGGAAAGTTAACTTAAACTGTTAACATTAGGTTTGCACACAGTAGTTTGGTGTAAAATTGAAATGTATACTCTTGGTAATGTCAAAGCGTTGTATGCCCTGAGAAAACAACTTTTTTGTCTTGCTCTGCAGAAGCATGAAATCAGTTTTAAACATCTCATAATCATGTGGAAAGTTAACTTAAACTGTTAAAATTAGGTTTGCACACAGTAGTTTGGTGTAAAATTGAAATGTATACTATTGGTATTGACAAAGCATTGTATGCCCTGAGAAAATAACTTTTTTGTCTTGCTCAGCACAGGCATGAAACCAGTTTTAAACAACTCAGAATCATGTGGAAAGTTAACTTAAACTGTTAACATTAGGTTTGCACACAGTAGTTTGGTGTAAAATTGAAATGTATACTCTCGGAAATGTCAAAGCATTGCATGCCCTGAGAAAATAACTTTTTTGTCTTGCTCAGCACAGGGTTGAAACCAGTTTTAAACAACTCAGAATCATGTGGAAAGTTAACTTAAACTGTTAACATTAGGTTTGCACACAGTAGTTTGGTGTAAAATTGAAGTCTATACTATTGGTAATGTCAAAGCATGCATGTCCTGAGAAAACAACTTTTTTGTCTTGCTCAACAGAGGCATGAAAATCAGTTTTTAAGAACTCAGAATCATGTGGAAAGTTAACTTAAGGTGTTTCCATTAGGTTTCCACACAGTAGTTTGGTGTAAAATTGAAATGTATACTATTGGTAATGTGAAAGCATTGTATGCCCTGAGAAAATAAACTTTTTTGTCTTGCTCAACAGAAGCATGAAACAGGTTTTAAACAACTCAGAATCATGTGGGAAGTTATCTTAAACTGTTAACATTAGGTTTGCACACAGTAGTTTGGTGTAAAATTGAAATGTATACTCTTGGTAATGTCAAAGCACTGCATGCCCTGAGAAAATAACTTTTTTGTCCAGCTCAGCACAGGCATGAAACCAGTTTTAAACAACTCAGAATCATGTGGAAAGTTGATTTAAGGTGTTTCCATTAGGTTTGCACACAGTAGTTTGGTGTAAAATTGAAATGTATACTCTTGGAAATGTCAAAGCATTGCATGCCCTGAGAAAATAACTTTTTTGTCTTGCTCAGCACAGGCATGAAACCAGTTTTAAACAACTCAGAATCATGTGGAAAGTTAACTTAAACTGTTAACATTAGGTTTCCACACAGTAGTTTGGTGTAAAATTGAAATGTATACTCTTGGTAATGTCAAAGCATTGCATGCCCTGAGAAAATAACTTTTTTGTCTTGCTCAGCACAGGCATGAAACCAGTTTTAAACAACTCAGAATCATGTGGAAAGTTAACTTAAACTGTTAACATTAGGTTTGCACACAGTAGTTTGGTGTAAAATTGAAGTGTATACTATTGGTAATGACAAAGCATGCATGTCCTGAGAAAACAACTTTTTTGTCTTGCTCAACAGAGGCATGAAATCAGTTTTTAAGAACTCAGAATCATGTGGAAGGTTGATTTAAGGTGTTTGAATTAGCTTTGCACACAGTAGTTTGGTGTAAAATTGAGATGTATACTCTTGGTAATGTCAAAGCATTGCGTGCCCTGAGAAAATAACTTTTTTGTCTAGCTCAGCACAGGCATGAAACCAGTTTTAAACAACACAGAATCATGTGGAAAGTTGATTTAAGGTGTCTCCAGTAGGTTTCCACACAGCAGTTTGGTGTAAGATTGAAATGTATACGCTTGGTAATGTCAAAGCATGCATGTCCTGAGAAAACAACTTTTTTGTCTTGCTCAACAGAGGCATGAAACCAGTTTTAAAACAACTCAGAATCATCTGGAAAGAAACTTAAACTGTTAACATTAGGTTTGCACACAGTAGTTTGGTGTAAAATTGAAATGTATACTCTTGGAAATGTCAAAGCATTGCATGCCCTGAGAAAATAACTTTTTTGTCTTGCTCAGCACAGGCATGAAACAAGTTTTAAAGAACTCAGAATCATGTGGAAAGTTAACTTAAACTGTTAACATTAGGTTTGCACACAATAGTTTGGTGTAAAATTGAAATGTATACTCTTGGTAATGTCAAAGCATTGCATGCCCTGAGAAAATAACTTTTTTGTCTTGCTCAGCACAGGCATGAAACCAGTTTTAAGACAACTCAGAATCATGTGGAAAGTTAACTTAAACTGTTAAGATTAGGTTTGCACACAGTAGTTTGGTGTAAAATTGAAGTGTATACTATTGGTAATGACAAAGCATGCATGTCCTGAGAAAACAACTTTTTTGTCTTGCTCAACAGAGGCATGAAATCAGTTTTTAAGAACTCAGAATCATGTGGAAAGTTAACTTAAGGTGTTTCCATTAGGTTTACACACAGTAGCTTGGTGTAAAATTGAAATGTATACTTTTGGTAATGTCAAAGCATTGTATGCCCTGAGAAAACAACTTTGTTGTCTTGCTCAACAGAAGCATGAAACAGGTTTTAAACAACTCACAATCATGTGGAAAGTTAACTTAAACTGTTAACATTAGGTTTGCACACAGTAGTTTGGTGTAAAATTGAAATGTATACTCTTGGTAATGTCAAAGCGTTGTATGCCCTGAGAAAACAACTTTTTTGTCTTGCTCTGCAGAAGCATGAAATCAGTTTTAAACATCTCATAATCATGTGGAAAGTTAACTTAAACTGTTAAAATTAGGTTTGCACACAGTAGTTTGGTGTAAAATTGAAATGTATACTATTGGTATTGACAAAGCATTGTATGCCCTGAGAAAATAACTTTTTTGTCTTGCTCAGCACAGGCATGAAACCAGTTTTAAACAACTCAGAATCATGTGGAAAGTTAACTTAAACTGTTAACATTAGGTTTGCACACAGTAGTTTGGTGTATAAATTGAAATGTATACTCTCGGAAATGTCAAAGCATTGCATGCCCTGAGAAAATAACTTTTTTGTCTTGCTCAGCACAGGGTTGAAACCAGTTTTAAACAACTCAGAATCATGTGGAAAGTTAACTTAAACTGTTAACATTAGGTTTGCACACAGTAGTTTGGTGTAAAATTGAAGTCTATACTATTGGTAATGTCAAAGCATGCATGTCCTGAGAGAACAACTTTTTTGTCTTGCTCAACAGAGGCATGAAATCAGTTTTTAAGAACTCAGAATCATGTGGAAAGTTAACTTAAGGTGTTTCCATTAGGTTTCCACACAGTAGTTTGGTGTAAAATTGAAATGTATACTATTGGTAATGTGAAAGCATTGTATGCCCTGAGAAAATAACTTTTTTGTCTTGCTCAACAGGAGCATGAAACAGGTTTTAAACAACTCAGAATCATGTGGGAAGTTATCTTAAACTGTTAACATTAGGTTTGCACACAGTAGTTTGGTGTAAAATTGAAATGTATACTCTTGGTAATGTCAAAGCACTGCATGCCCTGAGAAAATAACTTTTTTGTCCAGCTCAGCACAGGCATGAAACCAGTTTTAAACAACTCAGAATCATGTGGAAAGTTGATTTAAGGTGTTTCCATTAGGTTTGCACACAGTAGTTTGGTGTAAAATTGAAATGTATACTCTTGGAAATGTCAAAGCATTGCATGCCCTGAGAAAATAACTTTTTTGTCTTGCTCAGCACAGGCATGAAACCAGTTTTAAACAACTCAGAATCATGTGGAAAGTTAACTTAAACTGTTAACATTAGGTTTCCACACAGTAGTTTGGTGTAAAATTGAAATGTATACTCTTGGTAATGTCAAAGCATTGCATGCCCTGTGAAAATAACTTTTTGTCTTGCTCAGCACAGGCATGAAACCAGTTTTAAACAACTCAGAATCATGTGGAAAGTTAACTTAAACTGTTAACATTAGGTTTGCACACAGTAGTTTGGTGTAAAATTGAAGTGTATACTATTGGTAATGACAAAGCATGCATGTCCTGAGAAAACAACTTTTTTGTCTTGCTCAACAGAGGCATGAAATCAGTTTTTAAGAACTCAGAATCATGTGGAAGGTTGATTTAAGGTGTTTGAATTAGCTTTGCACACAGTAGTTTGGTGTAAAATTGAGATGTATACTCTTGGTAATGTCAAAGCATTGCGTGCCCTGAGAAAATAACTTTTTTGTCTAGCTCAGCACAGGCATGAAACCAGTTTTAAACAACACAGAATCATGTGGAAAGTTGATTTAAGGTGTCTCCAGTAGTTTCCACACAGCAGTTTGGTGTAAGATTGAAATGTATACGCTTGGTAATGTCAAAGCGTTGTGTGCCCTGAGAAAACAACTTTTTTGTCTTGCTCTGCAGAAGCATGAAACCAGTTTTAAACATCTCATAATCATGTGGAAAGTTAACTTAAACTGTTAACATTAGGTTTGCACACAGTAGTTTGGTGTAAAATTGAAGTGTATACTATTGGTAATGTCAAAGCATGCATGTCCTGAGAAAACAACTTTTTTGTCTTGCTCAACAGAGGCATGAAACCAGTTTTAAACAACTCAGAATCATCTGGAAAGTTAACTTAAACTGTTAACATTAGGTTTGCACCCAGAAGTTTGGTGTAAAATTGAAATGTATACTCTTGGTAATGTCAAAGCGTTGTATGCCCTGAGAAAACAACTTTTTTGTCTTGCTCTGCAGAAGCATGAAACCAGTTTTAAACATTTCATAATCATGTGGAAAGAAACTTAAACTGTTAACATTAGGTTTGCACACAGTAGTTTGGTGTAAAATTGAAATGTATACTCTTGGAAATGTCAAAGCATTGCATGCCCTGAGAAAATAACTTTTTTGTCTTGCTCAGCACAGGCATGAAACAAGTTTTAAACAACTCAGAATCATGTGGAAAGTTAACTTAAACTGTTAACATTAGGTTTGCACACAGTAGTTTGGTGTAAAATTGAAATGTATACTCTTGGTAATGTCAAAGCATTGCATGCCCTGAGAAAATAACTTTTTTGTCTTGCTCAGCACAGGCATGAAACCAGTTTTAAACAACTCAGAATCATGTGGAAAGTTAACTTAAACTGTTAACATTAGGTTTGCACACAGTAGTTTGGTGTAAAATTGAAGTGTATACTATTGGTAATGACAAAGCATGCATGTCCTGAGAAAACAACTTTTTTGTCTTGCTCAACAGAGGCATGAAATCAGTTTTTAAGAACTCAGAATCATGTGGAAAGTTAACTTAAGGTGTTTCCATTAGGTTTACACACAGTAGCTTGGTGTAAAATTGAAATGTATACTTTTGGTAATGTCAAAGCATTGTATGCCCTGAGAAAACAACTTTGTTGTCTTGCTCAACAGAAGCATGAAACAGGTTTTAAACAACTCACAATCATGTGGAAAGTTAACTTAAACTGTTAACATTAGGTTTGCACACAGTAGTTTGGTGTAAAATTGAAATGTATACTCTTGGTAATGTCAAAGCGTTGTATGCCCTGAGAAAACAACTTTTTTGTCTTGCTCTGCAGAAGCATGAAATCAGTTTTAAACATCTCATAATCATGTGGAAAGTTAACTTAAACTGTTAAAATTAGGTTTGCACACAGTAGTTTGGTGTAAAATTGAAATGTATACTATTGGTATTGACAAAGCATTGTATGCCCTGAGAAAATAACTTTTTTGTCTTGCTCAGCACAGGCATGAAACCAGTTTTAAACAACTCAGAATCATCTGGAAAGTTAACTTAAACTGTTAACATTAGGTTTGCACACAGTAGTTTGGTGTAAATTGAAATGTATACTCTCGGAAAATGTCAAAGCATTGCATGCCCTGAGAAAATAACTTTTTTGTCTTGCTCAGCACAGGGTTGAAACCAGTTTTAAACAACTCAGAATCATGTGGAAAGTTAACTTAAACTGTTAACATTAGGTTTGCACACAGTAGTTTGGTGTAAAATTGAAGTCTATACTATTGGTAATGTCAAAGCATGCATGTCCTGAGAAAACAACTTTTTTGTCTTGCTCAACAGAGGCATGAAATCAGTTTTTAAGAACTCAGAATCATGTGGAAAGTTAACTTAAGGTGTTTCCATTAGGTTTCCACACAGTAGTTTGGTGTAAAATTGAAATGTATACTATTGGTAATGTGAAAGCATTGTATGCCCTGAGAAAATAACTTTTTTGTCTTGCTCAACAGAAGCATGAAACAGGTTTTAAACAACTCAGAATCATGTGGGAAGTTATCTTAAACTGTTAACATTAGGTTTGCACACAGTAGTTTGGTGTACAAATTGAAATGTATACTCTTGGTAATGTCAAAGCACTGCATGCCCTGAGAAAATAACTTTTTTGTCCAGCTCAGCACAGGCATGAAACCAGTTTTAAACAACTCAGAATCATGTGGAAAGTTGATTTAAGGTGTTTCCATTAGGTTTGCACACAGTAGTTTGGTGTAAAATTGAAATGTATACTCTTGGAAATGTCAAAGCATTGCATGCCCTGAGAAAATAACTTTTTTGTCTTGCTCAGCACAGGCATGAAACCAGTTTTAAACAACTCAGAATCATGTGGAAAGTTAACTTAAACTGTTAACATTAGGTTTCCACACAGTAGTTTGGTGTAAAATTGAAATGTATACTCTTGGTAATGTCAAAGCATTGCATGCCCTGAGAAAATAACTTTTTTGTCTTGCTCAGCACAGGCATGAAACCAGTTTTAAACAACTCAGAATCATGTGGAAAGTTAACTTAAACTGTTAACATTAGGTTTGCACACAGTAGTTTGGTGTAAAATTGAAGTGTATACTATTGGTAATGACAAAGCATGCATGTCCTGAGAAAACAACTTTTTTTGTCTTGCTCAACAGAGGCATGAAATCAGTTTTTAAGAACTCAGAATCATGTGGAAGGTTGATTTAAGGTGTTTGAATTAGCTTTGCACACAGTAGTTTGGTGTAAAATTGAGATGTATACTCTTGGTAATGTCAAAGCATTGCGTGCCCTGAGAAAATAACTTTTTTGTCTAGCTCAGCACAGGCATGAAACCAGTTTTAAACAACACAGAATCATGTGGAAAGTTGATTTAAGGTGTCTCCAGTAGGTTTCCACACAGCAGTTTGGTGTAAGATTGAAATGTATACGCTTGGTAATGTCAAAGCATGCATGTCCTGAGAAAACAACTTTTTTGTCTTGCTCAACAGAGGCATGAAACCAGTTTTAAACAACTCAGAATCATCTGGAAAGAAACTTAAACTGTTAACATTAGGTTTGCACACAGTAGTTTGGTGTAAAATTGAAATGTATACTCTTGGAAATGTCAAAGCATTGCATGCCCTGAGAAAATAACTTTTTTGTCTTGCTCAGCACAGGCATGAAACAAGTTTTAAACAACTCAGAATCATGTGGAAAGTTAACTTAAACTGTTAACATTAGGTTTGCACACAATAGTTTGGTGTAAAATTGAAATGTATACTCTTGGTAATGTCAAAGCATTGCATGCCCTGAGAAAATAACTTTTTTGTCTTGCTCAGCACAGGCATGAAACCAGTTTTAAACAACTCAGAATCATGTGGAAAGTTAACTTAAACTGTTAAGATTAGGTTTGCACACAGTAGTTTGGTGTAAAATTGAAGTGTATACTATTGGTAATGACAAAGCATGCATGTCCTGAGAAAACAACTTTTTTGTCTTGCTCAACAGAGGCATGAAATCAGTTTTTAAGAACTCAGAATCATGTGGAAAGTTAACTTAAGGTGTTTCCATTAGGTTTACACACAGTAGCTTGGTGTAAAATTGAAATGTATACTTTTGGTAATGTCAAAGCATTGTATGCCCTGAGAAAACAACTTTGTTGTCTTGCTCAACAGAAGCATGAAACAGGTTTTAAACAACTCACAATCATGTGGAAAGTTAACTTAAACTGTTAACATTAGGTTTGCACACAGTAGTTTGGTTGTAAAATTGAAATGTATACTCTTGGTAATGTCAAAGCGTTGTATGCCCTGAGAAAACAACTTTTTTGTCTTGCTCTGCAGAAGCATGAAATCAGTTTTAAACATCTCATAATCATGTGGAAAGTTAACTTAAACTGTTAAAATTAGGTTTGCACACAGTAGTTTGGTGTAAAATTGAAATGTATACTATTGGTATTGACAAAGCATTGTATGCCCTGAGAAAATAACTTTTTTGTCTTGCTCAGCACAGGCATGAAACCAGTTTTAAACAACTCAGAATCATGTGGAAAGTTAACTTAAACTGTTAACATTAGGTTTGCACACAGTAGTTTGGTGTAAAATTGAAATGTATACTCTCGGAAATGTCAAAGCATTGCATGCCCTGAGAAAATAACTTTTTTGTCTTGCTCAGCACAGGGTTGAAACCAGTTTTAAACAACTCAGAATCATGTGGAAAGTTAACTTAAACTGTTAACATTAGGTTTGCACACAGTAGTTTGGTGTAAAATTGAAGTCTATACTATTGGTAATGTCAAAGCATGCATGTCCTGAGAAAACAACTTTTTTGTCTTGCTCAACAGAGGCATGAAATCAGTTTTTAAGAACTCAGAATCATGTGGAAAGTTAACTTAAGGTGTTTCCATTAGGTTTCCACACAGTAGTTTGGTGTAAAATTGAAATGTATACTATTGGTAATGTGAAAGCATTGTATGCCCTGAGAAAATAACTTTTTTGTCTTGCTCAACAGAAGCATGAAACAGGTTTTAAACAACTCAGAATCATGTGGGAAGTTATCTTAAACTGTTAACATTAGGTTTGCACACAGTAGTTTGGTGTAAAATTGAAATGTATACTCTTGGTAATGTCAAAGCACTGCATGCCCTGAGAAAATAACTTTTTTGTCCAGCTCAGCACAGGCATGAAACCAGTTTTAAACAACTCAGAATCATGTGGAAAGTTGATTTAAGGTGTTTCCATTAGGTTTGCACACAGTAGTTTGGTGTAAAATTGAAATGTATACTCTTGGAAATGTCAAAGCATTGCATGCCCTGAGAAAATAACTTTTTTGTCTTGCTCAGCACAGGCATGAAACCAGTTTTAAACAACTCAGAATCATGTGGAAAGTTAACTTAAACTGTTAACATTAGGTTTCCACACAGTAGTTTGGTGTAAAATTGAAATGTATACTCTTGGTAATGTCAAAGCATTGCATGCCCTGAGAAAATAACTTTTTTGTCTTGCTCAGCACAGGCATGAAACCAGTTTTAAACAACTCAGAATCATGTGGAAAGTTAACTTAAACTGTTAACATTAGGTTTGCACACAGTAGTTTGGTGTAAAATTGAAGTGTATACTATTGGTAATGACAAAGCATGCATGTCCTGAGAAAACAACTTTTTTGTCTTGCTCAACAGAGGCATGAAATCAGTTTTTAAGAACTCAGAATCATGTGGAAGGTTGATTTAAGGTGTTTGAATTAGCTTTGCACACAGTAGTTTGGTGTAAAATTGAGATGTATACTCTTGGTAATGTCAAAGCATTGCGTGCCCTGAGAAAATAACTTTTTTTGTCTAGCTCAGCACAGGCATGAAACCAGTTTTAAACAACACAGAATCATGTGGAAAGTTGATTTAAGGTGTCTCCAGTAGGTTTCCACACAGCAGTTTGGTGTAAGATTGAAATGTATACGCTTGGTAATGTCAAAGCATGCATGTCCTGAGAAAACAACTTTTTTGTCTTGCTCAACAGAGGCATGAAACCAGTTTTAAACAACTCAGAATCATCTGGAAAGAAACTTAAACTGTTAACATTAGGTTTGCACACAGTAGTTTGGTGTAAAATTGAAATGTATACTCTTGGAAATGTCAAAGCATTGCATGCCCTGAGAAAATAACTTTTTTGTCTTGCTCAGCACAGGCATGAAACAAGTTTTAAACAACTCAGAATCATGTGGAAAGTTAACTTAAACTGTTAACATTAGGTTTGCACACAATAGTTTGGTGTAAAATTGAAATGTATACTCTTGGTAATGTCAAAGCATTGCATGCCCTGAGAAAATAACTTTTTTGTCTTGCTCAGCACAGGCATGAAACCAGTTTTAAACAACTCAGAATCATGTGGAAAGTTAACTTAAACTGTTAAGATTAGGTTTGCACACAGTAGTTTGGTGTAAAATTGAAGTGTATACTATTGGTAATGACAAAGCATGCATGTCCTGAGAAAACAACTTTTTTGTCTTGCTCAACAGAGGCATGAAATCAGTTTTTAAGAACTCAGAATCATGTGGAAAGTTAACTTAAGGTGTTTCCATTAGGTTTACACACAGTAGCTTGGTGTAAAATTGAAATGTATACTTTTGGTAATGTCAAAGCATTGTATGCCCTGAGAAAACAACTTTGTTGTCTTGCTCAACAGAAGCATGAAACAGGTTTTAAACAACTCACAATCATGTGGAAAGTTAACTTAAACTGTTAACATTAGGTTTGCACACAGTAGTTTGGTGTAAAATTGAAATGTATACTCTTGGTAATGTCAAAGCGTTGTATGCCCTGAGAAAACAACTTTTTTGTCTTGCTCTGCAGAAGCATGAAATCAGTTTTAAACATCTCATAATCATGTGGAAAGTTAACTTAAACTGTTAAAATTAGGTTTGCACACAGTAGTTTGGTGTAAAATTGAAATGTATACTATTGGTATTGACAAAGCATTGTATGCCCTGAGAAAATAACTTTTTTGTCTTGCTCAGCACAGGCATGAAACCAGTTTTAAACAACTCAGAATCATGTGGAAAGTTAACTTAAACTGTTAACATTAGGTTTGCACACAGTAGTTTGGTGTAAAATTGAAATGTATACTCTCGGAAATGTCAAAGCATTGCATGCCCTGAGAAAATAACTTTTTTGTCTTGCTCAGCACAGGGTTGAAACCAGTTTTAAACAACTCAGAATCATGTGGAAAGTTAACTTAAACTGTTAACATTAGGTTTGCACACAGTAGTTTGGTGTAAAATTGAAGTCTATACTATTGGTAATGTCAAAGCATGCATGTCCTGAGAAAACAACTTTTTTGTCTTGCTCAACAGAGGCATGAAATCAGTTTTTAAGAACTCAGAATCATGTGGAAAGTTAACTTAAGGTGTTTCCATTAGGTTTCCACACAGTAGTTTGGTGTAAAATTGAAATGTATACTATTGGTAATGTGAAAGCATTGTATGCCCTGAGAAAATAACTTTTTTGTCTTGCTCAACAGGAGCATGAAACAGGTTTTAAACAACTCAGAATCATGTGGGAAGTTATCTTAAACTGTTAACATTAGGTTTGCACACAGTAGTTTGGTGTAAAATTGAAATGTATACTCTTGGTAATGTCAAAGCACTGCATGCCCTGAGAAAATAACTTTTTTGTCCAGCTCAGCACAGGCATGAAACCAGTTTTAAACAACTCAGAATCATGTGGAAAGTTGATTTAAGGTGTTTCCATTAGGTTTGCACACAGTAGTTTGGTGTAAAATTGAAATGTATACTCTTGGAAATGTCAAAGCATTGCATGCCCTGAGAAAATAACTTTTTTGTCTTGCTCAGCACAGGCATGAAACCAGTTTTAAACAACTCAGAATCATGTGGAAAGTTAACTTAAACTGTTAACATTAGGTTTCCACACAGTAGTTTGGTGTAAAATTGAAATGTATACTCTTGGTAATGTCAAAGCATTGCATGCCCTGTGAAAATAACTTTTTTGTCTTGCTCAGCACAGGCATGAAACCAGTTTTAAACAACTCAGAATCATGTGGAAAGTTAACTTAAACTGTTAACATTAGGTTTGCACACAGTAGTTTGGTGTAAAATTGAAGTGTATACTATTGGTAATGACAAAGCATGCATGTCCTGAGAAAACAACTTTTTTGTCTTGCTCAACAGAGGCATGAAATCAGTTTTTAAGAACTCAGAATCATGTGGAAGGTTGATTTAAGGTGTTTGAATTAGCTTTGCACACAGTAGTTTGGTGTAAAATTGAGATGTATACTCTTGGTAATGTCAAAGCATTGCGTGCCCTGAGAAAATAACTTTTTTGTCTAGCTCAGCACAGGCATGAAACCAGTTTTAAACAACACAGAATCATGTGGAAAGTTGATTTAAGGTGTCTCCAGTAGGTTTCCACACAGCAGTTTGGTGTAAGATTGAAATGTATACGCTTGGTAATGTCAAAGCGTTGTGTGCCCTGAGAAAACAACTTTTTTGTCTTGCTCTGCAGAAGCATGAAACCAGTTTTAAACATCTCATAATCATGTGGAAAGTTAACTTAAACTGTTAACATTAGGTTTGCACACAGTAGTTTGGTGTAAAATTGAAGTGTATACTATTGGTAATGTCAAAGCATGCATGTCCTGAGAAAACAACTTTTTTGTCTTGCTCAACAGAGGCATGAAACCAGTTTTAAACAACTCAGAATCATCTGGAAAGTTAACTTAAACTGTTAACATTAGGTTTGCACCCAGAAGTTTGGTGTAAAATTGAAATGTATACTCTTGGTAATGTCAAAGCGTTGTATGCCCTGAGAAAACAACTTTTTTGTCTTGCTCTGCAGAAGCATGAAACCAGTTTTAAACATTTCATAATCATGTGGAAAGAAACTTAAACTGTTAACATTAGGTTTGCACACAGTAGTTTGGTGTAAAATTGAAATGTATACTCTTGGAAATGTCAAAGCATTGCATGCCCTGAGAAAATAACTTTTTTGTCTTGCTCAGCACAGGCATGAAACAAGTTTTAAACAACTCAGAATCATGTGGAAAGTTAACTTAAACTGTTAACATTAGGTTTGCACACAGTAGTTTGGTGTAAAATTGAAATGTATACTCTTGGTAATGTCAAAGCATTGCATGCCCTGAGAAAATAACTTTTTTGTCTTGCTCAGCACAGGCATGAAACCAGTTTTAAACAACTCAGAATCATGTGGAAAGTTAACTTAAACTGTTAACATTAGGTTTGCACACAGTAGTTTGGTGTAAATTTGAAGTGTATACTATTGGTAATGACAAAGCATGCATGTCCTGAGAAAACAACTTTTTTGTCTTGCTCAACAGAGGCATGAAATCAGTTTTTAAGAACTCAGAATCATGTGGAAAGTTAACTTAAGGTGTTTCCATTAGGTTTACACAGAGTAGTTTGGTGTAAATTTGAAATGTATACTATTGGTAATGTCAAAGCATTGTATGCCCTGAGAAAACAACTTTGTTGTCTTGCTCAACAGAAGCATGAAACAGGTTTTAAACAACTCGTAATCATGTGAGAAGTTGATTTAAGGTGTTTGCATTAGGTTTGCACACAGTAGTTTGGTGTAAAATTGAAATATATACTCTTGGTAATGTCAAAGCATTGCATGCCCTGAGAAAATAACTTTTTTGTTTTGCTCAGCACAGGCATGAAAGCAGTTTTAAACATCTCAGAATCATGTGGAAAGTTAACTTAAGCTGTTAACATTAGGTTTGCACCCAGTAGTTTGGTGTAAAATTGAAATGTATACTATTGGTAATGTCAAAGCGTTGTATGCCCTGAGAAAACAACTTTTTTGTCTTGCTCTGCAGAAGCATGAAACCAGTTTTAAACATCTCATAATCATGTGGAAAGTTAACTTAAACTGTTAACATTAGGTTTGCACCCTGTAGTTTGGTGTAAAATTGAAATGTATACTATTGGTAATGACAAAGCATTGAATGCCCTGAGAAAACAACTTTTTTGTCTTGCTCAACAGAAGCATGAAACAGGTGTTAAACAACTCAGAATCATGTGGGAAGTTGATTTAAGGTGTTTGCATTAGGTTTGCACACAGTAGTTTGGTGTAAAATTGAAATGTATACTCTTGGAAATGTCAAAGCATTGCATGCCCTGAGAAAATAACCTTTTTGTCCTGCTCAGCACAGGTATGAAACCAGTTTTAAACAACTCAGAATCATGTGGAAAGTTAACTTAACTGTTAACATTAGGTTTGCACACAGTAGTTTGGTGTAAAATTGAAATGTATACTCTTGGTAATGTCAAAGCATTGCATGCCCTGAGAAAATAACTTTTTTGTCTTGCTCAGCACAGGCATGAAACCAGTTTTAAACAACTCAGTATCATGTGGAAAGTTAACTTAAACTGTTAACATTAGGTTTGCACACAGTAGTTTGGTGTAAAATTGAAGTGTATACTATTGGTAATGACAAAGCATGCATGCCCTGAGAAAACAACTTTGTTGTCTTGCTCAACAGAAGCATGAAACAGGTTTTAAACAACTCGTAATCATGTGAGAAGTTGATTTAAGGTGTTTGCATTAGGTTTGCACACAGTAGTTTGGTGTAAAATTGAAATATATACTCTTGGTAATGTCAAAGCATTGCATGCCCTGAGAAAATAACTTTTTTGTCTTGCTCAACACAGGCATGAAAGCAGTTTTAAACAACTGAGAATCATGTGGAAAGTTAACTTAAACTGTTAACATTAGGTTTCCACCCAGTAGTTTGGTGTAAAATTGAAATGTATACTATTGGTAATGTCAAAGCGTTGTATGCCCTGAGAAAACAACTTTTTTGTCTTGCTCTGCAGAAGCATGAAACCAGTTTTAAAGATCCGATAATCATGTGGAAAGTTAACTTAAGCTGTTTCCATTAGGTTTCCACACAGTAGTTTGGTGTAAAATTGAAATGTATACTATTGGTAATGTCAAAGCATTGTATGCCCTGAGAAAACAACTTTTTTGTCTTGCTCAACAGAGGCATGAAATCAGTTTTTAAGAACTCAGAATCATGTGGAAAGTTGATTTAAGGTGTTTGAATTAGGTTTGCACACAGTAGTTTGGTGTAAAATTGAGATGTATTCTCTTGGTAATGTCAAAGCATTGCGTGCCCTGAGAAAATAACTTTTTTGTTTAGCTCAGCACAGGCATGAAACCAGTTTTAAACAACTCAGAATCATGTGGAAAGTTAACTTAAGGTGTTTCCATTAGGTTTACACACAGTAGTTTGGTGTAAAATTGAAATGTATACTATTGGTAATGTCAAAGCATTGTATGCCCTGAGAAAACAACTTTGTTGTCTTGCTGAACAGAAGCATGAAACAGGTTTTAAACAACTCGTAATCATGTGAGAAGTTGAGTTAAGGTGTTTGCATTAGGTTTGCACACAGTAGTTTGGTGTAAAATTGAAATATATACTCTTGGTAATGTCAAAGCATTGCATGCCCTGAGAAAATAACTTTTTTGTCTTGCTCAGCACTGGCATGAAAGCAGTTTTAAACAACTCAGAATCATGTGGAAAGTTAACTTAAGCTGTTAACATTAGGTTTGCACCCAGTAGTTTGGTGTAAAATTGAAATGTATACTATTGGTAATGTCAAAGCGTTGTATGCCCTGAGAAACCAACTTTTTTGTCTTGCTCTGCAGAAGCATGAAACCAGTTTTAAACATCTCATAATCATGTGGAAAGTTAACTTAAACTGTTAACATTAGGTTTGCACCCTGTAGTTTGGTGTAAAATTGAAATGTATACTATTGGTAATGACAAAGCATTGTATGCCCTGAGGAAACAACTTTTTTGTCTTGCTCAACAGAAGCATGAAACAGGTGTTAAACAACTCAGAATCATGTGGGAAGTTGATTTAAGGTGTTTGCATTAGGTTTGCACACAGTAGTTTGGTGTAAAATGGAAATGTATACTCTTGGAAATGTCAAAGCATTGCATGCCCTGAGAAAACAACTTTTTTGTCTTGCTCTGCAGAAGCATGAAACCAGTTTTAAATATCTCATAATCATGTGGAAAGTTAACTTAAACTGTTAACATTAGGTTTGCACACAGTAGTTTGGTGTAAAATTGAAGTGTATACTATTGGTAATGTCAAAGCATGCATGTCCTGAGAAAACAACTTTTTTGTCTTGCTCAACAGAGGCATGAAACCAGTTTTAAACAATTCAGAATCATCTGGAAAGTTAACTTAAACTGTTAACATTAGGTTTGCACCCAGTAGTTTGGTGTAAAATTGAAATGTATACTCTTGGTAATGTCAAAGCGTTGTATGCCCTGAGAAAACAAGTTTTTTGTCTTGCTCTGCAGAAGCATGAAACCAGTTTTAAACATCTCATAATCATGTGGAAAGAAACTTAAACTGTTAACATTAGGTTTGCACACAGTAGTTTGGTGTAAAATTGAAATGTATACTCTTGGTAATGTCAAAGAATTGCATGCCCTGTGAAAATAACTTTTTTGTCTTGCTCAGCACAGGCATGAAACCAGTTTTAAACAACTCAGAATCATGTGGAAAGTTAACTTAAACTGTTAACATTAGGTTTGCACACAGTAGTTTGGTGTAAAATTGAAGTGTATACTATTGGTAATGACAAAGCATGCATGTCCTGAGAAAACAACTTTTTTGTCTTGCTCAACAGAGGCATGAAATCAGTTTTTAAGAACTCAGAATCATGTGGAAAGTTAACTTAAGGTGTTTCCATTAGGTTTACACACAGTAGTTTGGTGTAAAATTGAAATGTATACTATTGGTAATGTCAAAGCATTGTATGCCCTGAGAAAACAACTTTGTTGTCTTGCTCAACAGAAGCATGAAACAGGTTTTAAACAACTCGTAATCATGTGAGAAGTTGATTTAAGGTGTTTGCATTAGGTTTGCACACAGTAGTTTGGTGTAAAATTGAAATATATACTCTTGGAAATGTCAAAGCATTGCATGCCCTGAGAAAATAACTTTTTTGTCTTGCTCAGCACAGGCATGAAACCAGTTTTAAACAACTCAGAATCATGTGGAAAGTTAACTTAAACTGTTAACATTAGGTTTGCACACAGTAGTTTGGTGTAAAATTGAAATGTATACTATTGGTAATGACAAAGCATTGTATGCCCTGAGAAAACAACTTTTTTGTCTTGCTCAACAAAAGCATGAAACAGGTGTTAAACAACTCAGAATCATGTGGGAAGTTGATTTAAGGTGTTTGCATTGGGTTTGCACACAGTAGTTTGGTGTAAAATTGAAATGTATACTCTTGGAAATGTCAAAGCATTGCATGCCCTGAGAAAATAACTTTTTTGTCTTGCTCAGCACAGGCATGAAACCAGTTTTAAACAACTCATAATCATGTGGAAAGTTAACTTAAACTGTTAACATTAGGTTTGCACACAGTAGTTTGGTGTAAAATTGAAGTGTATACTATTGGTAATGTCAAAGCATGCATGTCCGGAGAAAACAACTTTTTTGTCTTGCTCAACAGAGGCATGAAACCAGTTTTAAACAACTCAGAATCATCTGGAAAGTTAACTTAAACTGTTAACATTAGGTTTGCACCCAGTAGTTTGGTGTAAAATTGAAATGTATACTCTTGGTAATGTCAAAGCGTTGTATGCCCTGAGAAAACAACTTTTTTGTCTTGCTCTGCAGAAGCATGAAACCAGTTTTAAACATCTCATAATCATGTGGAAAGAAACTTAAACTGTTAACATTAGGTTTGCACACAGTAGTTTGGTGTAAAATTGAAGTGTATACTATTGGTAATGACAAAGCATGCTAGTCCTGAGAAAACAACTTTTTTGTCTGGCTCAACAGAGGCATGAAATCAGTTTTTAAGAACTCAGAATCATGTGGAAAGTTAACTTAAGGTGTTTCCATTAGGTTTACACACAGTGGTTTGGTGTAAAATTGAAATGTATACTATTGGTAATGTCAAAGCATTTTATGCCCTGAGAAAACAACTTTGTTGTCTTGCTCAACAGAAGCATGAAACAGGTTTTAAACAACTCGTAATCATGTGAGAAGTTGATGTAAGGTGTTTGCATTAGGGTTGCACCCAGTAGTTTGGTGTAAAATTGAAATGTATACTATTGGTAATGTCAAAGCGTTGTATGCCCTGAGAAAACAACTTTTTTGTCTTGCTCTGCAGAAGCATGAAACCAGTTTTAAACATCTGATAATCATGTGGAAAGTTAACTTAAACTGTTAACATTAGGTTTCCACACAGTAGTTTGGTGTAAAATTGAAATGTATACTATTGGTAATGTCAAAGCATTGTATGCCCTGAGAAAACAACTTTTTTGTCTTGCTCAACAGAAGCATGAAACAGGTTTTAAACAACTCAGAATCATGTGGGAAGTTATCTTAAACTGTTAACGTTAGGTTTGCACACAGTAGTTTGGTGTAAAATTGAAGTGTATAATATTGGTAATGTCAAAGCATACATGTCCTGAGAAAACAACTTTTTTGTCTTGCTCAACAGAGGCATGAAATCAGTTTTTAAGAACTCAGAATCATGTGGAAAGTTAACTTAAACTGTCAACATTTGGTTTGCACACAGCAGTTTGGTGTAAAATTGAAATGTATTCTATTGGTAATGTCAAAACATTGTATGCCCTGAGAAAACAAATTTTTTGTCTTGCTCAACAGAAGCATGAAAGAGGTTTTAAACAACTCAGAATCATGTGAGAAGGTGATTTAAGGTGTTTGCATTAGGTTTGCACACAGTAGTTTGGTGTAAAATTGAAATGTATACTCTTGGTAATGTCAAAGCACTGCATGCCCTGAGAAAATAACTTTTTTGTCCAGCTCAGCACAGGCATGAAACCAGTTTTAAACAACTCAGAATCATGTGGAAAGTTGATTTAAGGTGTTTCCATTAGGTTTCCACACAGTAGTTTGGTGTAAGATTGAAATGTATACGCTTGGTAATGTCAAAGCGTTGTATGCCCTGAGAAAACAACTTTTTTGTCTTGCTCTGCAGAAGCATGAAACCAGTTTTAAACATCTCATAATCATATGGAAAGTTAACTTAAACTGTTAACATTAGGTTTGCACCCAGTAGTTTGGTGTAAAATTGAAATGTATACTCTTGGTAATGTCAAAGCGTTGTATGCCCTGAGAAAACAACTTTTTTGTCTTGCTCTGCAGAAGCATGAAACCAGTTTTAAACATCTCATAATCATGTGGAAAGAAACTTAAACTGTTAACATTAGGTTTGCACACAGTAGTTTGGTGTAAAATTGAAATGTATACTATTGGTAATGTCAAAGGATTGCATGCCCTGAGAAAATAACTTTTTTGTCTTGCTCAGCACAGGCATGAAACCAGTTTTAAACAACTCAGAATCATGTGGAAAGTCAACTTAAACTGTTAACATTAGGTTTGCACACAGTAGTTTGGTGTAAAATTGAAGTGTATACTATTGGTAATGACAAAGCATGCATGTCCTGAGAAAACAACTTTTTTGTCTTGCTCAACAGAGGCATGAAATCAGTTTTTAAGAACTCAGAATCATGTGGAAAGTTAACGTAAGGTGTTTCCATTAGGTTTACACACAGTAGTTTGGTGTAAAATTGAAATGTATACTATTGGTAATGTCAAAGCATTGTATGCCCTGAGAAAACAACTTTGTTTCTTGCTCAACAGAAGCATGAAACAGGTTTTAAACAACTCGTAATCATGTGAGAAGTTGATTTAAGGTGTTTGCATTAGGTTTGCACACAGTAGTTTGGTGTAAAATTGAAATATATACTCTTGGTAATGTCAAAGCATTGCATGCCCTGAGAAAATAACTTTTTTGTCTTGCTCAGCACAGGCATGAAACCAGTTTTAAACAACTCAGAATCATGTGGAAAATGATTTAAGGTGTTTCCATTAGGTTTCCACACAGTAGTTTGGTGTAAGATTGAAATGTATACGCTTGGTAATGTCAAAGCGTTGTATGCCCTGAGAAAACAACTTTTTTGTCTTGCTCTGCAGAAGCATGAAACCAGTTTTAAACATCTCATAATCATGTGGAAAGAAACTTAAACTGTTAACATTAGGTTTGCACACAGTAGTTTGGTGTAAAATTGAAATGTATACTCTTGGTAATGTCAAAGCATTGCATGCCCTGAGAAAATAACTTTTTTGTCTTGCTCAGCACAGGCATGAAACCAGTTTTAAACAACTCAGAATCATGTGGAAAGTCAACTTAAACTGTTAACATTAGGTATGCACACAGTAGTTTGGTGTAAAATTGAAGTGTATACTATTGGTAATGTCAATGCATGCATGTCCTGAGAAAACAACTTTTTTGTCTTGCTCAACAGAGGCATCAAATCAGTTTTTAAGAACTCAGAATCATGTGGAAAGTTAACGTAAGGTGTTTCCATTAGGTTTACACACAGTAGTTTGGTGTAAAATTGAAATGTATACTATTGGTAATGTCAAAGCATTGTATGCCCTGAGAAAACAACTTTGTTTCTTGCTCAACAGAAGCATGAAACAGGTTTTAAACAACTCGCAATCATGTGAGAAGTTGATTTAAGGTGTTTGCATTAGGTTTGCACACAGTAGTTTGGTGTAAAATTGAAATATATACTCTTGGTAATGTCAAAGCATTGCATGCCCTGAGAAAATAACTTTTTTGTCTTGCTCAGCACAGGCATGAAAGCAGTTTTAAACAACTCAGAATCATGTGGAAAGTTAACTTAAACTGTTAACATTAGGTTTGCACCCAGTAGTTTGGTGTAAAATTGAAATGTATACTATTGGTAATGTCAAAGCGTTGTATGCCCTGAGAAAACAACATTTTTGTCTTGCTCTGCAGAAGCATGAAACCAGTTTTGAACATCTCATAATCATGTGGAAAGTTAACTTAAACTGTTAACATTAGGTTTGCACACAGTAGTTTGGTGTAAAATTGAAATGTATACTATTGGTAATGACAAAGCATTGTATGCCCTGAGAAAACAACTTTTTTGTCTTGCTCAACAGAAGCATGAAACTGGTGTTAAACAACTCAGAATCATGTGGGAAGTTGATTTAAGGTGTTTGCATTAGGTTTGCACACAGTAGTTTGGTGTAAAATTGAAATGTATACTCTCGGAAATGTCAAAGCATTGCATGCCCTGAGAAAATAACTTTGTTGTCTTGCTCAACAGAAGCATGAAACAGGTTTTAAACAACTCGTAATCATGTGAGAAGTTGATTTAAGGTGTTTGCATTAGGTTTGCACAGAGTAGTTTGGTGTAAAATTGAAATATATACTCTTGGTAATGTCAAAGCATTGCATGCCCTGAGAAACCAATCTTTTTTGTCTTGCTCTGCAGAAGCATGAAACCAGTTTTAAACATCTCATAATCATGTGGAAAGTTAACTTAAACTGTTAACATTAGGTTTGCACCCTGTAGTTTGGTGTAAAATTGAAATGTATACTATTGGTAATGACAAAGCGTTGTATGCCCTGAGAAAACAACTTTTTTGTCTTGCTCAACAGAAGCATGAAACAGGTGTTAAACAACTCAGAATCATGTGGGAAGTTGATTTAAGGTGTTTGCATTAGGTTTGCACACAGTAGTTTGGTGTAAAATTGAAATGTATACTCTTGGAAATGTCAAAGCATTGCATGCCCTGAGAAAATAACTTTTTTGTCTTGCTCAGCACAGGCATGAAACCAGTTTTAAACAACTCAGAATCATGTGGAAAGTTAACTTAAACTGTTAACATTAGGTTTGCACACAGTAGTTTGGTGTAAAATTGAAATGTATACTCTTGGTAATGTCAAATCATTGCATGCCTTGAGAAAATAACTTTTTTGTCTTGCTCAGCACAGGCATGAAACCAGTTTTAAACAACTCAGAATCATGTGGAAAGTTAACTTAAACTGTTAACATTAGGTTTGCACACAGTAGTTTGGTGTAAAATTGAAGTGTATACTATATTTGTAATGACAAAGCATGCATGTCCTGAGAAAACAACTTTTTTGTCTTGCTCAACATAGGCATAAAATCAGTTTTTAAGAACTCCGAATCATGTGGAAAGTTAACTTAAGGTGTTTCCATTAGGTTTACACACAGTAGTTTGGTGTAAAATTGAAATGTATACTATTGGTAATGTCAAAGCATTGTATGCCCTGAGAAAACAACTTTGTTGTCTTGCTCAACAGAAGCATGAAACAGGTTTTAAACAACTCGTAATCATGTGAGAAGTTGATTTAAGGTGTTTGCATTAGGTTTGCACACAGTAGTTTGGTGTAAAATTGAAATATATACTCTTGGTAATGTCAAAGCATTGCATGCCCTGAGAAAATAACTTTTTTGTCTTGCTCAGCACAGGCATGAAAGCAGTTTTAAACAACTCAGAATCATGTGGAAAGTTAACTTAACCTGTTAACATTAGGTTTGCACCCAGTAGTTTGGTGTAAAATTGAAATGTATACTATTGGTAATGTCAAAGCGTTGTATGCCCTGAGAAAACAACTTTTTTGTCTTGCTCTGCAGAAGCATGAAACCAGTTTTAAACATCTCATAATCATGTGGAAAGTTAACTTAAACTGTTAACATTAGGTTTGCACCCTGCAGTTTGGTGTAAAATTGAAATGTATACTATTGGTAATGACAAAGCATTGTATGCCCTGAGAAAACAACTTTTTTGTCTTGCTCAACAGAAGCATGAAACAGGTGTTAAACAACTCAGAATCATGTGGGAAGTTGATTTAAGGTGTTTGCATTAGGTTTGCACACAGTAGTTTGGTGTAAAATGGAAATGTATACTCTTGGAAATGTCAAAGCATTGCATGCCCTGAGAAAATAACTTTTTTGTCTTGCTCAGCACAGGCATGAAACCAGTTTTAAACAACTCAGAATCATGTGGAAAGTTAACTTAAACTGTTAACATTAGGTTTGCACACAGTAGTTTGGTGTAAAATTGAAGTCTATACTATTGGTAATGTCAAAGCATGCATGCCCTGAGAAAACAACTTTTTTGTCTTGCTCAACAGAGGCATGAAATCAGGTTTTAAACAACTCAGAATCATGTGAGAAGTTGATTTAAGGTGTTTGAATTAGGTGTGCACACAGTAGTTTGGTGTAAAATTGAGATGTATACTCTTGGTAATGTCAAAGCATTGCGTGCCCTGAGAAAATAACTTTTTTGTCTAGCTCAGCACAGGCATGAAACCAGTTTTAAACAACTCAGAATCATGTGGAAAGTTGATTTAAGGTGTCTCCATTAGGTTTCCACACAGCAGTTTGGTGTAAGATTGAAATGTATACGCTTGGTAATGTCAAAGCGTTCTATGCCCTGAGAAAACAACTTTTTTGTCTTGCTCTGCAGAAGCATGAAACCAGTTTTAAACATCTCATAATCATGTGGAAAGTTAACTTAAACTGTTAACATTAGGTTTGCACACAGTAGTTTGGTGTAAAATTGAAGTGTATACTATTGGTAATGTCAAAGCATGCATGTCCTGAGAAAACAACTTTTTTGTCTTGCTCAACAGAGGCATGAAACCAGTTTTAAACAACTCAGAATCATCTGGAAAGTTAACTTAAACTGTTAACATTAGGTTTGCACCCAGTAGTTTGGTGTAAAATTGAAATGTATACTATTGGTAATGTCAAAGCATGCATGTCCTGAGAAAACAACTTTGTTGTCTTGCTCAACAGAAGCATGAAACAGGTTTTAAACAACTCGTAATCATGTGAGAAGTTGATTTAAGGTGTTTGCATTAGGTTTGCACACAGTAGTTTGGTGTAAAATTGAAATATATACTCTTGGTAATGTCAAAGCATTGCATGCCCCTGAGAAAATAACTTTTTTGTCTTGCTCAGTACAGGCATGAAAGCAGTTTTAAACAACTCAGAATCATGTGGAAAGTTAACTTAAGCTGTTAACATTAGGTTTGCACCCAGTAGTTTGGTGTAAAATTGAAATGTATACTGTTGGTAATGTCAAAGCGTTGTATGCCCTGAGAAAACAACTTTTTTGTCTTGCTCTGCAGAAGCATGAAACCAGTTTTTAAACATCTCATAATCATGTGGAAAGTTAACTTAAACTGTTAACATTAGGTTTGCACACAGAAGTTTGGTGTAAAATTGAAATGTATACTATTGTTAATGACAAAGCATTGTATGCCCTGAGAAAACAACTTTTTTGTCTTGCTCAACAGAAGCATCAAACAGGTGTTAAACAACTCAGAATCATGTGGGAAGTTGATTTAAGGTGTTTGCATTAGGTTTGCACACAGTATTTTGGTGTAAAATTGAAATGTATACTGTCGGAAATGTCAAAGTATTGCATGCCCTGAGAAAATAACTTTTTTGTCTTGCTCAGCACAGGGTTGAAACCAGTTTTAAACAACTCACAATCATGTGGAAAGTTAACTTAAACTGTTAACATTAGGTTTGCACACAGTAGTTTGGTGTAAAATTGAAGTCTATACTATTGGTCATGACAAAGCATGCATGTCCTGAGAAAAACAACTTTTTTGTCTTGCTCAACAGAGGCATGAAATCAGTTTTTAAGAACTCAGAATCATGTGGAAAGTTAACTTAAGGGGTTTCCATTAGGTTTACACACAGTAGTTTGGTGTAAAATTGAAATGTATACTATTGGTAATGTCAAAGCATTGTATGCCCTGAGAAAACAACTTTGTTGTCTTGCTCAACAGAAGCATGAAACAGGTTTTAAACAACTCGTAATCATGTGAGAAGTTGATTTAAGGTGTTTGCATTAGGTTTGCACAGAGTAGTTTGGTGTAAAATTGAAATATATACTCTTGGTAATGTCAAAGCATTGCATGCCCTGAGAAACCAATCTTTTTTGTCTTGCTCTGCAGAAGCATGAAACCAGTTTTAAACATCTCATAATCATGTGGAAAGTTAACTTAAACTGTTAACATTAGGTTTGCACCCTGTAGTTTGGTGTAAAATTGAAATGTATACTATTGGTAATGACAAAGCGTTGTATGCCCTGAGAAAACAACTTTTTTGTCTTGCTCAACAGAAGCATGAAACAGGTGTTAAACAACTCAGAATCATGTGGGAAGTTGATTTAAGGTGTTTGCATTAGGTTTGCACACAGTAGTTTGGTGTAAAATTGGTATACTCTTGGAAATGTCAAAGCATTGCATGCCCTGAGAAAATAACTTTTTTGTCTTGCTCAGCACAGGCATGAAACCAGTTTTAAACAACTCAGAATCATGTGGAAAGTTAACTTAAACTGTTAACATTAGGTTTGCACACAGTAGTTTGGTGTAAAATTGAAATGTATACTCTTGGTAATGTCAAATCATTGCATGCCTTGAGAAAATAACTTTTTTGTCTTGCTCAGCACAGGCATGAAACCAGTTTTAAACAACTCAGAATCATGTGGAAAGTTAACTTAAACTGTTAACATTAGGTTTGCACACAGTAGTTTGGTGTAAAATTGAAGTGTATACTATATTTGTAATGACAAAGCATGCATGTCCTGAGAAAACAACTTTTTTGTCTTGCTCAACATAGGCATAAAATCAGTTTTTAAGAACTCTGAATCATGTGGAAAGTTAACTTAAGGTGTTTCCATTAGGGTTACACACAGTAGTTTGGTGTAAAATTGAAATGTATACTATTGGTAATGTCAAAGCATTGTATGCCCTGAGAAAACAACTTTGTTGTCTTGCTCAACAGAAGCATGAAACAGGTTTTAAACAACTCGTAATCATGTGAGAAGTTGATTTAAGGTGTTTGCATTAGGTTTGCACACAGTAGTTTGGTGTAAAATTGAAATATATACTCTTGGTAATGTCAAAGCATTGCATGCCCTGAGAAAATAACTTTTTTGTCTTGCTCAGCACAGGCATGAAAGCAGTTTTAAACAACTCAGAATCATGTGGAAAGTTAACTTAAGCTGTTAACATTAGGTTTGCACCCAGTAGTTTGGTGTAAAATTGAAATGTATACTATTGGTAATGTCAAAGCGTTGTATGCCCTGAGAAAACAACTTTTTTGTCTTGCTCTGCAGAAGCATGAAACCAGTTTTAAACATCTCATAATCATGTGGAAAGTTAACTTAAACTGTTAACATTAGGTTTGCACCCTGCAGTTTGGTGTAAAATTGAAATGTATACTATTGGTAATGACAAAGCATTGTATGCCCTGAGAAAACAACTTTTTTGTCTTGCTCAACAGAAGCATGAAACAGGTGTTAAACAACTCAGAATCATGTGGGAAGTTGATTTAAGGTGTTTGCATTAGGTTTGCACACAGTAGTTTGGTGTAAAATGGAAATGTATACTCTTGGAAATGTCAAAGCATTGCATGCCCTGAGAAAATAACTTTTTTGTCTTGCTCAGCACAGGCATGAAACCAGTTTTAAACAACTCAGAATCATGTGGAAAGTTAACTTAAACTGTTAACATTAGGTTTGCACACAGTAGTTTGGTGTAAAATTGAAGTCTATACTATTGGTAATGTCAAAGCATGCATGCCCTGAGAAAACAACTTTTTTGTCTTGCTCAACAGAGGCATGAAATCAGGTTTTAAACAACTCAGAATCATGTGAGAAGTTGATTTAAGGTGTTTGAATTAGGTGTGCACACAGTAGTTTGTTGTAAAATTGAGATGTATACTCTTGGTAATGTCAAAGCATTGCGTGCCCTGAGAAAATAACTTTTTTGTCTAGCTCAGCACAGGCATGAAACCAGTTTTAAACAACTCAGAATCATGTGGAAAGTTGATTTAAGGTGTCTCCATTAGGTTTCCACACAGCAGTTTGGTGTAAGATTGAAATGTATACGCTTGGTAATGTCAAAGCGTTCTATGCCCTGAGAAAACAACTTTTTTGTCTTGCTCTGCAGAAGCATGAAACCAGTTTTAAACATCTCATAATCATGTGGAAAGTTAACTTAAACTGTTAACATTAGGTTTGCACACAGTAGTTTGGTGTAAAATTGAAGTGTATACTATTGGTAATGTCAAAGCATGCATGTCCTGAGAAAACAACTTTTTTGTCTTGCTCAACAGAGGCATGAAACCAGTTTTAAACAACTCAGAATCATCTGGAAAGTTAACTTAAACTGTTAACATTAGGTTTGCACCCAGTAGTTTGGTGTAAAATTGAAATGTATACTATTGGTAATGTCAAAGCATTGTATGCCCTGAGAAAACAACTTTGTTGTCTTGCTCAACAGAAGCATGAAACAGGTTTTAAACAACTCGTAATCATGTGAGAAGTTGATTTAAGGTGTTTGCATTAGGTTTGCACACAGTAGTTTGGTGTAAAATTGAAATATATACTCTTGGTAATGTCAAAGCATTGCATGCCCTGAGAAAATAACTTTTTTGTCTTGCTCAGCACAGGCATGAAACCAGTTTTAAACAACTCAGAATCATGTGGAAAGTTAACTTAAGCTGTTAACATTAGGTTTGCACCCAGTAGTTTGGTGTAAAATTGAAATGTATACTATTGGTAATGTCAAAGCGTTGTATGCCCTGAGAAAACAACTTTTTTGTCTTGCTCTGCAGAAGCATGAAACCAGTTTTAAACATCTCATAATCATGTGGAAAGTTAACTTAAACTGTTAACATTAGGTTTGCACCCTGCAGTTTGGTGTAAAATTGAAATGTATACTATTGGTAATGACAAAGCATTGTATGCCCTGAGAAAACAACTTTTTTGTCTTGCTCAACAGAAGCATGAAACAGGTGTTAAACAACTCAGAATCATGTGGGAAGTTGATTTAAGGTGTTTGCATTAGGTTTGCACACAGTAGTTTGGTGTAAAATGGAAATGTATACTCTTGGAAATGTCAAAGCATTGCATGCCCTGAGAAAATAACTTTTTTGTCTTGCTCAGCACAGGCATGAAACCAGTTTTAAACAACTCAGAATCATGTGGAAAGTTAACTTAAACTGTTAACATTAGGTTTGCACACAGTAGTTTGGTGTAAAATTGAAGTCTATACTATTGGTAATGTCAAAGCATGCATGCCCTGAGAAAACAACTTTTTTGTCTTGCTCAACAGAGGCATGAAATCAGGTTTTAAACAACTCAGAATCATGTGAGAAGTTGATTTAAGGTGTTTGAATTAGGTGTGCACACAGTAGTTTGGTGTAAAATTGAGATGTATACTCTTGGTAATGTCAAAGCATTGCGTGCCCTGAGAAAATAACTTTTTTGTCTAGCTCAGCACAGGCATGAAACCAGTTTTAAAACAACTCAGAATCATGTGGAAAGTTAACTTAAACTGTTAACATTAGGTTTGCACACAGTAGTTTGGTGTAAAATTGAAGTCTATACTATTGGTAATGTCAAAGCATGCATGCCCTGAGAAAACAACTTTTTTGTCTTGCTCAACAGAGGCATGAAATCAGGTTTTAAACAACTCAGAATCATGTGAGAAGTTGATTTAAGGTGTTTGAATTAGGTGTGCACACAGTAGTTTGGTGTAAAATTGAGATGTATACTCTTGGTAATGTCAAAGCATTGCGTGCCCTGAGAAAATAACTTTTTTGTCTAGCTCAGCACAGGCATGAAACCAGTTTTAAACAACTCAGAATCATGTGGAAAGTTGATTTAAGGTGTCTCCATTAGGTTTCCACACAGCAGTTTGGTGTAAGATTGAAATGTATACGCTTGGTAATGTCAAAGCGTTCTATGCCCTGAGAAAACAACTTTTTTGTCTTGCTCTGCAGAAGCATGAAACCAGTTTTAAACATCTCATAATCATGTGGAAAGTTAACTTAAACTGTTAACATTAGGTTTGCACACAGTAGTTTGGTGTAAAATTGAAGTGTATACTATTGGTAATGTCAAAGCATGCATGTCCTGAGAAAACAACTTTTTTGTCTTGCTCAACAGAGGCATGAAACCAGTTTTAAACAACTCAGAATCATCTGGAAAGTTAACTTAAACTGTTAACATTAGGTTTGCACCCAGTAGTTTGGTGTAAAATTGAAATGTATACTCTTGGAAATGTCAAAGCATTGCATGCCCTGAGAAAATAACTTTTTTGTCTTGCTCAGCACAGGCATGAAACCAGTTTTAAGAACTCAGAATCATGTGGAAAGTTAACTTAAGGTGTTTCCATTAGGTTTACACACAGTAGTTTGGTGTAAAATTGAAATGTATACTATTGGTAATGTCAAAGCATTGTATGCCCTGAGAAAACAACTTTGTTGTCTTGCTCAACAGAAGCATGAAAGCAGTTTTAAACAACTCAGAATCATGTGGAAATGTTAACTTAAGCTGTTAACATTAGGTTTGCACCCAGTAGTTTGGTGTAAAATTGAAATGTATACTATTGGTAATGTCAAAGCGTTGTATGCCCTGAGAAAACAACTTTTTTGCCTTGCTCTGCAGAAGCATGAAACCAGTTTTAAACATCTCATAATCATGTGGAAAGTTAACTTAAACTGTTAACATTAGGTTTGTACCCTGCAGTTTGGTGTAAAATTGAAATGTATACTATTGGTAATGACAAAGCATTGTATGCCCTGAGAAAACAACTTTTTTGTCTTGCTCAACAGAAGCATGAAACAGGTGTTAAACAACTCAGAATCATGTGGGAAGTTGATTTAAGGTGTTTGCATTAGGTTTGCACACAGTAGTTTGGTGTAAAATGGAAATGTATACTCTTGGAAATGTCAAAGCATTGCATGCCCTGAGAAAATAACTTTTTTGTCTTGCTCAGCACAGGCATGAAACCAGTTTTAAACAACTCAGAATCATGTGGAAAGTTAACTTAAACTGTTAACATTAGGTTTCCACACAGTAGTTTGGTGTAAAATTGAAGTCTATACTATTGGTAATGTCAAAGCATGCATGTCCTGAGAAAACAACTTTTTTGTCTTGCTCAACAGAGGCATGAAATCAGTTTTTAAGAACTCAGAATCATGTGGAAAGTTAACTTAAGCTGTTTCCATTAGGTTTCCACACAGTAGTTTGGTGTAAAATTGAAATGTATACTATTGGTAATGTCAAGGCATTGTATGCCCTGAGAAAACAACTTTTTTGTCTTGCTCAACAGAGGCATGAAACAGGTGTTAAACAACTCAGAATCATGTGGGAAGTTGATTTAAGGTGTTTGCATTAGGTTTGCACACAGTAGTTTGGTGTAAAATGGAAATGTATACTCTTGGAAATGTCAAAGCATTGCATGCCCTGAGAAAATAACTTTTTTGTCTTGCTCAGCACAGGCATGAAACCAGTTTTAAACAACTCAGAATCATGTGGAAAGTTAACTTAAACTGTTAACATTAGGTTTGCACACAGTAGTTTGGTGTAAAATTGAAGTGTATACTATTGGTAATGTCAAAGCATGCATGTCCTGAGAAAACAACTTTTTTGTCTTGCTCAACAGAGGCATGAAATCAGTTTTTAAGAACTCAGAATCATGTGGAAAGTTAACTTAAGGTGTTTCCATTAGGTTTACACACAGTAGCTTGGTGTAAAATTGAAATGTATACTTTTGGTAATGTCAAAGCATTGTATGCCCTGAGAAAACAACTTTGTTGTCTTGCTCAACAGAAGCATGAAACAGGTTTTAAACAACTCACAATCATGTGGAAAGTTAACTTAAACTGTTAACATTAGGTTTGCACACAGTAGTTTGGTGTAAAATTGAAATGTATACTCTTGGTAATGTCAAAGCGTTGTATGCCCTGAGAAAACAACTTTTTTGTCTTGCTCTGCAGAAGCATGAAATCAGTTTTAAACATCTCATAATCATGTGGAAAGTTAACTTAAACTGTTAAAATTAGGTTTGCACACAGTAGTTTGGTGTAAAATTGAAATGTATACTATTGGTATTGACAAAGCATTGTATGCCCTGAGAAAATAACTTTTTTGTCTTGCTCAGCACAGGCATGAAACCAGTTTTAAACAACTCAGAATCATGTGGAAAGTTAACTTAAACTGTTAACATTAGGTTTGCACACAGTAGTTTGGTGTAAAATTGAAATGTATACTCTCGGAAATGTCAAAGCATTGCATGCCCTGAGAAAATAACTTTTTTGTCTTGCTCAGCACAGGGTTGAAACCAGTTTTAAACAACTCAGAATCATGTGGAAAGTTAACTTAAACTGTTAACATTAGGTTTGCACACAGTAGTTTGGTGTAAAATTGAAGTCTATACTATTGGTAATGTCAAAGCATGCATGTCCTGAGAAAACAACTTTTTTGTCTTGCTCAACAGAGGCATGAAATCAGTTTTTAAGAACTCAGAATCATGTGGAAAGTTAACTTAAGGTGTTTCCATTAGGTTTCCACCCAGTAGTTTGGTGTAAAATTGAAATGTATACTATTGGTAATGTGAAAGCATTGTATGCCCTGAGAAAATAACTTTTTTGTCTTGCTCAACAGAAGCATGAAACAGGTTTTAAACAACTCAGAATCATGTGGGAAGTTATCTTAAACTGTTAACATTAGGTTTGCACACAGTAGTTTGGTGTAAAATTGAAATGTATACTCTTGGTAATGTCAAAGCACTGCATGCCCTGAGAAAATAACTTTTTTGTCCAGCTCAGCACAGGCATGAAACCAGTTTTAAACAACTCAGAATCATGTGGAAAGTTGATTTAAGGTGTTTCCATTAGGTTTGCACACAGTAGTTTGGTGTAAAATTGAAATGTATACTCTTGGAAATGTCAAAGCATTGCATGCCCTGAGAAAATAACTTTTTTGTCTTGCTCAGCACAGGCATGAAACCAGTTTTAAACAACTCAGAATCATGTGGAAAGTTAACTTAAACTGTTAACATTAGGTTTCCACACAGTAGTTTGGTGTAAAATTGAAATGTATACTCTTGGTAATGTCAAAGCATTGCATGCCCTGAGAAAATAACTTTTTTGTCTTGCTCAGCACAGGCATGAAACCAGTTTTAAACAACTCAGAATCATGTGGAAAGTTAACTTAAACTGTTAACATTAGGTTTGCACACAGTAGTTTGGTGTAAAATTGAAGTGTATACTATTGGTAATGACAAAGCATGCATGTCCTGAGAAAACAACTTTTTTGTCTTGCTCAACAGAGGCATGAAATCAGTTTTTAAGAACTCAGAATCATGTGGAAGGTTGATTTAAGGTGTTTGAATTAGCTTTGCACACAGTAGTTTGGTGTAAAATTGAGATGTATACTCTTGGTAATGTCAAAGCATTGCGTGCCCTGAGAAAATAACTTTTTTGTCTAGCTCAGCACAGGCATGAACCAGTTTTAAACAACACAGAATCATGTGGAAAGTTGATTTAAGGTGTCTCCAGTAGGTTTCCACACAGCAGTTTGGTGTAAGATTGAAATGTATACGCTTGGTAATGTCAAAGCATGCATGTCCTGAGAAAACAACTTTTTTGTCTTGCTCAACAGAGGCATGAAACCAGTTTTAAACAACTCAGAATCATCTGGAAAGTTAACTTAAACTGTTAACATTAGGTTTGCACCCAGTAGTTTGGTGTAAAATTGAAATGTATACTCTTGGTAATGTCAAAGCGTTGTATGCCCTGAGAAAACAACTTTTTTGTCTTGCTCTGCAGAAGCATGAAACCAGTTTTAAACATTTCATAATCATGTGGAAAGAAACTTAAACTGTTAACATTAGGTTTGCACACAGTAGTTTGGTGTAAAATTGAAATGTATACTCTTGGAAATGTCAAAGCATTGCATGCCCTGAGAAAATAACTTTTTTGTCTTGCTCAGCACAGGCATGAAACAAGTTTTAAACAACTCAGAATCATGTGGAAAGTTAACTTAAACTGTTAACATTAGGTTTGCACACAGTAGTTTGGTGTAAAATTGAAATGTATACTCTTGGTAATGTCAAAGCATTGCATGCCCTGAGAAAATAACTTTTTTGTCTTGCTCAGCACAGGCATGAAACCAGTTTTAAACAACTCAGAATCATGTGGAAAGTTAACTTAAACTGTTAACATTAGGTTTGCACACAGTAGTTTGGTGTAAAATTGAAGTGTATACTATTGGTAATGACAAAGCATGCATGTCCTGAGAAAACAACTTTTTTGTCTTGCTCAACAGAGGCATGAAATCAGTTTTTAAGAACTCAGAATCATGTGGAAAGTTAACTTAAGGTGTTTCCATTAGGTTTACACACAGTAGCTTGGTGTAAAATTGAAATGTATACTTTTGGTAATGTCAAAGCATTGTATGCCCTGAGAAAACAACTTTGTTGTCTTGCTCAACAGAAGCATGAAACAGGTTTTAAACAACTCACAATCATGTGGAAAGTTAACTTAAACTGTTAACATTAGGTTTGCACACAGTAGTTTGGTGTAAAATTGAAATGTATACTCTTGGTAATGTCAAAGCGTTGTATGCCCTGAGAAAACAACTTTTTTGTCTTGCTCTGCAGAAGCATGAAATCAGTTTTAAACATCTCATAATCATGTGGAAAGTTAACTTAAACTGTTAAAATTAGGTTTGCACACAGTAGTTTGGTGTAAAATTGAAATGTATACTATTGGTATTGACAAAGCATTGTATGCCCTGAGAAAATAACTTTTTTGTCTTGCTCAGCACAGGCATGAAACCAGTTTTAAACAACTCAGAATCATGTGGAAAGTTAACTTAAACTGTTAACATTAGGTTTGCACACAGTAGTTTGGTGTAAAATTGAAATGTATACTCTCGGAAATGTCAAAGCATTGCATGCCCTGAGAAAATAACTTTTTTGTCTTGCTCAGCACAGGGTTGAAACCAGTTTTAAACAACTCAGAATCATGTGGAAAGTTAACTTAAACTGTTAACATTAGGTTTGCACACAGTAGTTTGGTGTAAAATTGAAGTCTATACTATTGGTAATGTCAAAGCATGCATGTCCTGAGAAAACAACTTTTTTGTCTTGCTCAACAGAGGCATGAAATCAGTTTTTAAGAACTCAGAATCATGTGGAAAGTTAACTTAAGGTGTTTCCATTAGGTTTCCACACAGTAGTTTGGTGTAAAATTGAAATGTATACTATTGGTAATGTGAAAGCATTGTATGCCCTGAGAAAATAACTTTTTTGTCTTGCTCAACAGGAGCATGAAACAGGTTTTAAACAACTCAGAATCATGTGGGAAGTTATCTTAAACTGTTAACATTAGGTTTGCACACAGTAGTTTGGTGTAAAATTGAAATGTATACTCTTGGTAATGTCAAAGCACTGCATGCCCTGAGAAAATAACTTTTTTGTCCAGCTCAGCACAGGCATGAAACCAGTTTTAAACAACTCAGAATCATGTGGAAAGTTGATTTAAGGTGTTTCCATTAGGTTTGCACACAGTAGTTTGGTGTAAAATTGAAATGTATACTCTTGGAAATGTCAAAGCATTGCATGCCCTGAGAAAATAACTTTTTTGTCTTGCTCAGCACAGGCATGAAACCAGTTTTAAACAACTCAGAATCATGTGGAAAGTTAACTTAAACTGTTAACATTAGGTTTCCACACAGTAGTTTGGTGTAAAATTGAAATGTATACTCTTGGTAATGTCAAAGCATTGCATGCCCTGTGAAAATAACTTTTTTGTCTTGCTCAGCACAGGCATGAAACCAGTTTTAAACAACTCAGAATCATGTGGAAAGTTAACTTAAACTGTTAACATTAGGTTTGCACACAGTAGTTTGGTGTAAAATTGAAGTGTATACTATTGGTAATGACAAAGCATGCATGTCCTGAGAAAACAACTTTTTTTGTCTTGCTCAACAGAGGCATGAAATCAGTTTTTAAGAACTCAGAATCATGTGGAAGGTTGATTTAAGGTGTTTGAATTAGCTTTGCACACAGTTAGTTTGGTGTAAAATTGAGATGTATACTCTTGGTAATGTCAAAGCATTGCGTGCCCTGAGAAAATAACTTTTTTGTCTAGCTCAGCACAGGCATGAAACCAGTTTTAAACAACACAGAATCATGTGGAAAGTTGATTTAAGGTGTCTCCAGTAGGTTTCCACACAGCAGTTTGGTGTAAGATTGAAATGTATACGCTTGGTAATGTCAAAGCTGTTGTGTGCCCTGAGAAAACAACTTTTTTGTCTTGCTCTGCAGAAGCATGAAACCAGTTTTAAACATCTCATAATCATGTGGAAAGTTAACTTAAACTGTTAACATTAGGTTTGCACCCAGTAGTTTGGTGTAAAATTGAAATGTATACTATTGGTAATGTCAAAGCATGCATGTCCTGAGAAAACAACTTTTTTGTCTTGCTCAACAGAGGCATGAAACCAGTTTTAAACAACTCAGAATCATCTGGAAAGTTAACTTAAACTGTTTAACATTAGGTTTGCACCCAGTAGTTTGGTGTAAATTGAAATGTATACTATTGGTAATGTCAAAGCATTGTATGCCCTGAGAAAACAACTTTGTTGTCTTGCTCAACAGAAGCATGAAACAGGTTTTAAACAACTCGTAATCATGTGAGAAGTTGATTTAAGGTGTTTGCATTAGGTTTGCACACAGTAGTTTGGTGTAAAATTGAAATATATACTCTTGGTAATGTCAAAGCATTGCATGCCCTGAGAAAATAACTTTTTTGTCTTGCTCAGCACAGGCATGAAACCAGTTTTAAACAACTCAGAATCATGTGGAAAGTTAACTTAAGCTGTTAACATTAGGTTTGCACCCAGTAGTTTGGTGTAAAATTGAAATGTATACTATTGGTAATGTCAAAGCGTTGTATGCCCTGAGAAAACAACTTTTTTGTCTTGCTCTGCAGAAGCATGAAACCAGTTTTAAACATCTCATAATCATGTGGAAAGTTAACTTAAACTGTTATCATTAGGTTTGCACCCTGCAGTTTGGTGTAAAATTGAAATGTATACTATTGGTAATGACAAAGCATTGTATGCCCTGAGAAAACAACTTTTTTGTCTTGCTCAACAGAAGCATGAAACAGGTGTTAAACAACTCAGAATCATGTGGGAAGTTGATTTAAGGTGTTTGCATTAGGTTTGCACACAGTAGTTTGGTGTAAAATGGAAATGTATACTCTTGGAAATGTCAAAGCATTGCATGCCCTGAGAAAATAACTTTTTTGTCTTGCTCAGCACAGGCATGAAACCAGTTTTAAACAACTCAGAATCATGTGGAAAGTTAACTTAAACTGTTAACATTAGGTTTGCACACAGTAGTTTGGTGTAAAATTGAAGTCTATACTATTGGTAATGTCAAAGCATGCATGCCCTGAGAAAAACAACTTTTTTGTCTTGCTCAACAGAGGCATGAAATCAGGTTTTAAACGAACTCAGAATCATGTGAGAAGTTGATTTAAGGTGTTTGAATTAGGTGTGCACACAGTAGTTTGGTGTAAAATTGAGATGTATACTCTTGGTAATGTCAAAGCATTGCGTGCCCTGAGAAAATACTTTTTTGTCTAGCTCAGCACAGGCATGAAACCAGTTTTAACAACTCAGAATCATGTGGAAAGTTAACTTAAACTGTTAACATTAGGTTTGCACACAGTAGTTTGGTGTAAAATTGAAGTCTATACTATTGGTAATGTCAAAGCATGCATGCCCTGAGAAAACAACTTTTTTGTCTTGCTCAACAGAGGCATGAAATCAGGTTTTAAACAACTCAGAATCATGTGAGAAGTTGATTTAAGGTGTTTGAATTAGGTGTGCACACAGTAGTTGGTGTAAAATTGAGATGTATATCTCTTGGTAATGTCAAAGCATTGCGTGCCCTGAGAAAATAACTTTTTTGTCTAGCTCAGCACAGGCATGAAACCAGTTTTAAACAACTCAGAATCATGTGGAAAGTTGATTTAAGGTGTCTCATTAGGTTTCCACACAGCAGTTTGGTGTAAGATTGAAATGTATACGCTTGGTAATGTCAAAGCGTTCTATGCCCTGAGAAAACAACTTTTTTGTCTTGCTCTGCAGAAGCATGAAACCAGTTTTAAACATCTCATAATCATGTGGAAAGTTAACTTAAACTGTTAACATTAGGTTTGCACACAGTAGTTTGGTGTAAAATTGAAGTGTATACTATTGGTAATGTCAAAGCATGCATGTCCTGAGAAAACAACTTTTTTGTCTTGCTCAACAGAGGCATGAAACCAGTTTTAAACAACTCAGAATCATCTGGAAAGTTAACTTAAACTGTTAACATTAGGTTTGCACCCAGTAGTTTGGTGTAAAATTGAAATGTATACTCTTGGAAATGTCAAAGCATTGCATGCCCTGAGAAAATAACTTTTTTGTCTTGCTCAGCACAGGCATGAAACCAGTTTTTAAGAACTCAGAATCATGTGGAAAGTTAACTTAAGGTGTTTCCATTAGGTTTACACACAGTAGTTTGGTGTAAAATTGAAATGTATACTATTGGTAATGTCAAAGCATTGTATGCCCTGAGAAAACAACTTTGTTGTCTTGCTCAACAGAAGCATGAAAGCAGTTTTAAACAACTCAGAATCATGTGGAAATGTTAACTTAAGCTGTTAACATTAGGTTTGCACCCAGTAGTTTGGTGTAAAATTGAAATGTATACTATTGGTAATGTCAAAGCGTTGTATGCCCTGAGAAAACAACTTTTTTGCCTTGCTCTGCAGAAGCATGAAACCAGTTTTAAACATCTCATAATCATGTGGAAAGTTAACTTAAACTGTTAACATTAGGTTTGTACCCTGCAGTTTGGTGTAAAATTGAAATGTATACTATTGGTAATGACAAAGCATTGTATGCCCTGAGAAAACAACTTTTTTGTCTTGCTCAACAGAAGCATGAAACAGGTGTTAAACAACTCAGAATCATGTGGGAAGTTGATTTAAGGTGTTTGCATTAGGTTTGCACACAGTAGTTTGGTGTAAAATGGAAATGTATACTCTTGGAAATGTCAAAGCATTGCATGCCCTGAGAAAATAACTTTTTTGTCTTGCTCAGCACAGGCATGAAACCAGTTTTAAACAACTCAGAATCATGTGGAAAGTTAACTTAAACTGTTAACATTAGGTTCCACACAGTAGTTTGGTGTAAAATTGAAGTCTATACTATTGGTAATGTCAAAGCATGCATGTCCTGAGAAAACAACTTTTTTGTCTTGCTCAACAGAGGCATGAAATCAGTTTTTAAGAACTCAGAATCATGTGAAAGTTAACTTAAGCTGTTTCCATTAGGTTTCCACACAGTAGTTTGGTGTAAAATTGAAATGTATACTATTGGTAATGTCAAGGCATTGTATGCCCTGAGAAAACAACTTTTTTGTCTTGCTCAACAGAGGCATGAAACAGGTGTTAAACAACTCAGAATCATGTGGGAAGTTGATTTAAGGTGTTTGCATTAGGTTTGCACACAGTAGTTTGGTGTAAAATGGAAATGTATACTCTTGGAAATGTCAAAGCATTGCATGCCCTGAGAAAATAACTTTTTTGTCTTGCTCAGCACAGGCATGAAACCAGTTTTAAACAACTCAGAATCATGTGGAAAGTTAACTTAAACTGTTAACATTAGGTTTGCACACAGTAGTTTGGTGTAAAATTGAAGTGTATACTATTGGTAATGTCAAAGCATGCATGTCCTGAGAAAACAACTTTTTTGTCTTGCTCAACAGAGGCATGAAATCAGTTTTAAGAACTCAGAATCATGTGGAAAGTTAACTTAAGGTGTTTCCATTAGGTTTACACACAGTAGCTTGGTGTAAAATTGAAATGTATACTTTTGGTAATGTCAAAGCATTGTATGCCCTGAGAAAACAACTTTGTTGTCTTGCTCAACAGAAGCATGAAACAGGTTTTAAACAACTCACAATCATGTGGAAAGTTAACTTAAACTGTTAACATTAGGTTTGCACACAGTAGTTTGGTGTAAAATTGAAATGTATACTCTTGGTAATGTCAAAGCGTTGTATGCCCTGAGAAAACAACTTTTTTGTCTTGCTCTGCAGAAGCATGAAATCAGTTTTAAACATCTCATAATCATGTGGAAAGTTAACTTAAACTGTTAAAATTAGGTTTGCACACAGTAGTTTGGTGTAAAATTGAAATGTATACTATTGGTATTGACAAAGCATTGTATGCCCTGAGAAAATAACTTTTTTGTCTTGCTCAGCACAGGCATGAAACCAGTTTTAAACAACTCAGAATCATGTGGAAAGTTAACTTAAACTGTTAACATTAGGTTTGCACACAGTAGTTTGGTGTAAAATTGAAATGTATACTCTCGGAAATGTCAAAGCATTGCATGCCCTGAGAAAATAACTTTTTTGTCTTGCTCAGCACAGGGTTGAAACCAGTTTTAAACAACTCAGAATCATGTGGAAAGTTAACTTAAACTGTTAACATTAGGTTTGCACACAGTAGTTTGGTGTAAAATTGAAGTCTATACTATTGGTAATGTCAAAGCATGCATGTCCTGAGAAAACAACTTTTTTGTCTTGCTCAACAGAGGCATGAAATCAGTTTTTAAGAACTCAGAATCATGTGGAAAGTTAACTTAAGGTGTTTCCATTAGGTTTCCACACAGTAGTTTGGTGTAAAATTGAAATGTATACTATTGGTAATGTGAAAGCAATGTATGCCCTGAGAAAATATCTTTTTTGTCTTGCTCAACAGAAGCATGAAACAGGTTTTAAAACAACTCAGAATCATGTGGGAAGTTATCTTAAACTGTTAACATTAGGTTTGCACACAGTAGTTTGGTGTAAAAATTGAATGTATACTCTTGGTAATGTCAAAGCACTGCATGCCCTGAGAAAATAACTTTTTTGTCCAGCTCAGCACAGGCATGAAACCAGTTTTAAACAACCTCAGAATCATGTGGAAAGTTGATTTAAGGTGTTTCCATTAGGTTTGCACACAGTAGTTTGGTGTAAAATTGAAATGTATACTCTTGGAAATGTCAAAGCATTGCATGCCCTGAGAAAATAACTTTTTTGTCTTGCTCAGCACAGGCATGAAACCAGTTTTAAACAACTCAGAATCATGTGGAAAGTTAACTTAAACTGTTAACATTAGGTTTCCACACAGTAGTTTGGTGTAAAATTGAAATGTATACTCTTGGTAATGTCAAAGCATTGCATGCCCTGAGAAAATAACTTTTTTGTCTTGCTCAGCACAGGCATGAAACCAGTTTTAAACAACTCAGAATCATGTGGAAAGTTAACTTAAACTGTTAACATTAGGTTTGCACACAGTAGTTTGGTGTAAAATTGAAGTGTATACTATTGGTAATGACAAAGCATGCATGTCCTGAGAAAACAACTTTTTTGTCTTGCTCAACAGAGGCATGAAATCAGTTTTTAAGAACTCAGAATCATGTGGAAGGTTGATTTAAGGTGTTTGAATTAGCTTTGCACACAGTAGTTTGGTGTAAAATTGAGATGTATACTCTTGGTAATGTCAAAGCATTGCGTGCCCTGAGAAAATAACTTTTTTGTCTAGCTCAGCACAGGCATGAAACCAGTTTTAAACAACACAGAATCATGTGGAAAGTTGATTTAAGGTGTCTCCAGTAGGTTTCCACACAGCAGTTTGGTGTAAGATTGAAATGTATACGCTTGGTAATGTCAAAGCATGCATGTCCTGAGAAAACAACTTTTTTGTCTTGCTCAACAGAGGCATGAAACCAGTTTTAAACAACTCAGAATCATCTGGAAAGTTAACTTAAACTGTTAACATTAGGTTTGCACCCAGTAGTTTGGTGTAAAATTGAAATGTATACTCTTGGTAATGTCAAAGCGTTGTATGCCCTGAGAAAACAACTTTTTTGTCTTGCTCTGCAGAAGCATGAAACCAGTTTTAAACATTTCATAATCATGTGGAAAGAAACTTAAACTGTTAACATTAGGTTTGCACACAGTAGTTTGGTGTAAAATTGAAATGTATACTCTTGGAAATGTCAAAGCATTGCATGCCCTGAGAAAATAACTTTTTTGTCTTGCTCAGCACAGGCATGAAACAAGTTTTAAACAACTCAGAATCATGTGGAAAGTTAACTTAAACTGTTAACATTAGGTTTGCACACAGTAGTTTGGTGTAAAATTGAAATGTATACTCTTGGTAATGTCAAAGCATTGCATGCCCTGAGAAAATAACTTTTTTGTCTTGCTCAGCACAGGCATGAAACCAGTTTTAAACAAC
>NW_027276306.1:0-41665 GCF_030028105.1 Mobula birostris | reverse complement strand
TGAGATTTAGGTCATGAGTTTCAGTGCATGAGATTCAGGGCTTGAGTTTCAGCTCATGAGGTTCAGGACAGGAGATTGAAGGCATGAGATTCAGGGCATGAGTTTCAGAGCATGACATTTAGGGGATGAGATTCAGTGCATGAATTTCAGAGCATGAGATTCAGGGCATGAGATTCAGTGCATGAGTTTGAGGGCAGGAGTTCCAAGGCATGAGATTCAGGGCATGAGTTTCAGGGCATGAGATTCAGGGTAGGAATTTCAGGGCATGTGATTCAGATAATGAGTTTCTGGGCAGATGATTCAGGGCAGGAGTTTTAGGGCATGTGATTCAGGGCATGAGTTTCAGTGCATGAGTTTCAGGGCAGGAGTTTCAGGGTATGAGATTTAGGGCATGAGTTTCAGTGCATGAGATTCAGGCTTGAGTTTCAGGGCATGAGGTTCAGGGCATGAGTTTCAGTGCATGAGATTCAGGGTATCATTTTCAGGGCAGGAGTTTCAGTGCATGAGTTTCACGGCATGAGATTCAGGGCATGAGTTTTAGGGTAGGTGTTTCAGTGCAAGAGTTTCAGGGCATGAGATTCAGGGCATGAGTTTCAGGGCATGTGATTCAGGACAGGAGTTTGAAGGCATGAGATTCAGGGCATGTGTTTTCAGAGCATGACATTCAGGGGATGCGTTTCAGTGAATGAGTTTGAGGGCAGGAGTTTCACGGCATGAGATTCAGGGCATGCGTTTCAGGGCATGAGATTCAGGACATGAGTTTCAGGGCATGGGTATCAGGTCTGTGGTTTCAGGGCTTGAGATTCAGGGCAGCAGTTTCAGGGCAGGAGATTCAGGGCAGGAGATTCATGGCAGGTGTTTCAGTGCAAGAGTTTCAGTGCAAGAGTTTCAGGGCATGTCTTTCAGTGCATGAGTTTCAGGGCGGGAGTTTCAAAGCTTGAGATTCAGGGCATGAGTCTCAGGGCAGGAGATTCACGGCTTGAGTTTAAGGTCATGAGATTTAGCGCATGAGATTCAATGCATGAGTTTCAGGGCAGAAGTTTCAGGGCATGAGATTCAGGGCATGAGTTTCAGGGCAGGAGATTCACGGCTTGAGTTTAAGGTCATGAGATTTAGCGCATGAGATTCAGTGCATGAGCTTCAGGGCAGAAGTTTCAGGGTATGAGATTCAGGGCATGAGTTTCAGTGAAGGAGTTTCAGGGCATGTAATTCAGGGCATGAGTTTGAGGATATGAGATTCATGGCATGATATTCAGGGCAGCAGTTGCAGGGCATGAGGTTCAGGACATGAGTTTCAGTGCAGTAGTTTCAGGGCATGAGATTCAGGGCATGAGTTTCAGGGCATGTGATTCAGGACAGGAGTATGAAGGCATGAGATTCCGGGCATGAGTTTCAGTGCATGAGTTTGAGGGCAGGAGTTTCAGGGCATGAGATTCAGGATATGAGCTTCAGGGCATGAGATTCAGTACATGAGTTTCAGGGCATGAATTTCAGGTCTGTGGTTTCCGGGCTTGAGATTCAGCGCAACAGTTTCAGAGCAGCAGTTTCAGGGCATGAGATTCAGGGCATGAGTTTCAGGGCAGGTGATTCAGGGCAGGAGTTTAAGGCTATGAGATTCAGGGCATGAGTTTCAGGCCAGGAGAATCAGGGCTTGAGTTTCAGAGCATAACATTCAGGGGATGAGTTTCAGTGCATGAATTTCAGGGCATGAGATTCAGGGCATGAGTTTCAGGACAGGAGATTCAGGGCATGAGTTTCAGTGCATGAGTTTGAGGGCAGGGGTTTCACGGCATGAGATTCAGGGCATGAGTTTCAGGGCATGTGATTCAGATAATGAGTTTCTAGGCAGATGATTCAGGGCAGGAGTTTTAGGTGCATGTGATTCAAGGCATGAGTTTCAGTGCATGAGATTCAGGGCTTGATTTTCAGGGCATGAGGTTCAGGGCATGAGTTTCAGTGCATGAGATTCAGTGCATCAGTTTCAGTGCAGGAGTTTGAGTGCATGAGTTTCACGGCATGAGATTCAGGGCATGAGTTTTAGGGTAGGTGTTTCAGTGCAAGAGTTTCAGTGCTTGAGATTTTGGCATGAATTTCAGGGCAGGAATTTCAGGGCATGACATTCAGGGCATGTGTTTTAGGGCAGGTGTTTCAGTGCAAGAGTTTGAGGGCATGAGATTCAGGGCATGAGTTTCAGGGCTTGTGATTCAGGAGAAGAATTTGAAGGCATGAGATTCAGGGCATGAGTTTCAGAGCATGACATTCAGGGGATGAGTTTCAGTGCATGAATTTCAGGGCATGAGATTCAGGGCATGAGTATCAGGACAGGAGATTCAGGGCATGTGTTTCAGTGCATGAGTTTGAGGGCAGGAATTTCACGGCATGAGATTCAGGGCATGAGTTTCAGGGCATGAGATTCAGGACATGAGTTTCAGGGCATGGGTTTCAGGACATGAGTATCAGGGCATGGGTTTCAGGTCCGTGGTTTCAGGGCTTGAGATTCAGGGCAGCAATTTCAGGGCAGGAGATTCAGGGCAGGAGATTCAGGGCAGGTGTTTCAGTGCAAGAGTTTCAGTGCAAGAGTTTCAGGGCATGTCCTTCAGTGCATGAGTTTCAGGGCAGGAGTTTCAGAGCTTGAGATTCAGGGCATGAGTTTCAGGGCAGGAGATTCACGGCTTGAGTTTAAGGTCATGAGATTTAGCGCATGAGATTCAATGCATGAGTTTCAGGGCATGAGATTCAGGGCATGAGTTTCAGGGCAGGAGATTCACGGCTTGAGTTTTAGTTTATGAGATTTAGCGCATGAGATTCAGTGCATGAGTTTCAGGGCAGAAGTTTCAGGGCATGAGATTCAGGGAATGAGTTTCAGGACATGAGATTCAGGGCAAGAGTCAGGGCATGTAATTCAGGGCGTGAGTGTCATGATATGAGATTCATGGCATTAGTTTCAGAGCATGAGTTTCAGGGCAGCAGTTTCAGGGTATGAGATTTAGGCATGAGTTTCAGTGCATGAGATTCAGGGCTTGAGTTTCACGGCATGAGGTTCAGGGCATGAGTTTCAGGGCATGTGATTCAGGACAGGAGTTTGAAGGCATGAGATTCAGGGCATGAGTTTCAGAGCATGACATTTAGGGGATGAGTTTCAGTGCATGAATGTCAGAGCATGAGATTCAGGGCATGAGATTCAGTGCATGAGTTTGAGGGCAGGAGTTTCAAGGCATGAGATTCAGGGCATGAGTTTCAGGGCATGAGATTCAGGGCAGAAATTTCAGGGCATGTGATTCAGATAATGAGTTTCTGGGCAGATGATTCAGGGCAGGAGCTTTAGGGCATGTGATTCAGGGCATGAGTTTGAGTGCATGAGTTTCAGGGCAGGAGTTTCAGGGTATGAGATTTAGGGCATGAGTTTCAGGGCATGTGATTCAGGACAGGAGATTGAAGGCATGAGATTCAGGGCATGAGTTTCAGAGCATGACATTCAGGGGATGCGTTTCAGTGCATGAATTTCAGGGCATGAGATTCAGGGCATGAGATTCAGGGCATGAGTATCAGGACAGGAGATTCAGGGCATGAGTTTCAGTGCATGAGTTTGAGGGCAGGAGTTTCACGGCATGAGATTCAGGGCATGCGTTTCAGGGCATGAGATTCAGGACATGAGTTTCAGGGCATAGGTATCAGGTCTGTGGTTTCAGGGCTTGAGATTCAGGGCAGCAGTTTCAGGGCAGGAGATTCAGGGCAGGTGTTTCAGTGCAAGAGTTTCAGTGCAAGAGTTTCAGGGCATGTCTTTCAGTGCATGAGTTTCAGGGCGGGAGTTTCAGAGCTTGAGATTCAGGGCATGAGTTTCAGGGCAGGAGATTCACGGCTTGAGTTTAAGGTCATGAGATTTAGCGCATGAGATTCAATGCATGAGTTTCAGGGCAGAAGTTTCAGGGCATGAGATTCAGGGCATGAGTTTCAGGGCAGGAGATTCACGGCTTGAGTTTAAGGTCATGAGATTTAGCGCATGAGATTCAGTGCATGAGCTTCAGGGCAGAAGTTTCAGGGTATGAGATTCAGGGCATGAGTTTCAGTGAAGGTGTTTCAGGGCATGTAATTCAGGGCATGAGTTTGAGGATATGAGATTCATGGCATGATATTCAGGGCAGCAGTTGCAGGGCATGAGGTTCAGGACATGAGTTTCAGTGCAGTAGTTTCAGGCATGAGATTCAGGGCATGAGATTCAGGGCATGTGATTCAGGACAGGAGTTTGAAGTCATGAGATTCCGGCATGAGTTTCAGTGCATAAGTTTGAGGGCAGGAGTTTCAGGGTATGAGATTCAGGATATGAGTTTCAGGGCATGAGATTCAGTACATGAGTTTCAGGGCATGAATTTCAGGTCTGTGGTTTCCGAGCTTGATATTCAGCGCAGCAGTTTCAGGGCATGAGATTCAGGGCATGTGTTTCAGGGCAGGTGATTCAGGGCAGGAGTTTAAGGCTATGAGATTCAGGCCATGAGTTTCAGGCCAGGAGAATCAGGGCATGAGTTTCAGAGCATAACATTCATGGGATGAGTATCAGTGCATGAGTTTTAGGGTAGGAGTTTCAGTGCAAGAGTTTCAGGGCTTGAGATTTTGGGCATGAGTTTCAGGGCATGTGATTCAGGAGAAGAATTTGAAGGCATGAGATTCAGGGCATGAGATTCAGGGCATGAGTATCAGGACAGGAGATTCAGGGCATGAGTTTCAGTGCATGAGTTTGAGGGCGGGAGTTTCACGGCATGAGATTCAGGGCATGTGATTCAGGACATGAGTTTCAGGGCATGGGTTTCAGGTCCGTGGTTTCAGGGCTTGAGAATCAGGGCAGCAGTTTCAAGGCAGGAGATTCAGGGCAACAGATTCAGGGCAGGTGTTTCTGTGTAAGAGTTTCAGTGCAAGAGTTTCAGGGCATGTCTTTCAGTGCATGAGTTTCAGGGCAGGAGTTTCAGAGCTTGAGATTCAGGGCATGAGTTTCAGGGCAGGAGATTCACGGCTTGAGTTAAGGTCATGAGATTTAGCGCATGAGATTCAATGCATGAGTTTCAGGGCAGAAGTTTCAGGCATGAGATTCAGGGCATGAGTTTCAGGGCAGGAGATTCACGGCTTGAGTTTAAGGTCATGAGATTTAGCGCATGAGATTCAGTGCATGAGCTTCAGGGCAGAAGTTTCAGGGTATGAGATTCAGGGCATGAGTTTCAGTGAAGGAGTTTCAGGGCATGTAATTCAGGGCATGAGTTTGAGGATATGAGATTCATGGCATGATATTCAGGGCAGCAGTTGCAGGGCATGAGGTTCAGGACATGAGTTTCAGTGCAGTAGTTTCAGGGCATGAGATTCAGGCATGAGTTTCAGGGCATGTGATTCAGGACAGGAGTATGAAGGCATGAGATTCCGGGCATGAGTTTCAGTGCATGAGTTTGAGGGCAGAGTTTCAGGGCATGAGATTCAGGATATGAGCTTCAGGGCATGAGATTCAGTACATGAGTTTCAGGGCATGAATTTCAGGTCTGTGGTTTCCGGGCTTGAGATTCAGCGCAGCAGTTTCAGAGCAGCAGTTTCAGGGCATGAGATTCAGGGCATGAGTTTCAGGGCAGGTGATTCAGGGCAGGAGTTTAAGGCTATGAGATTCAGGGCATGAGTTTCAGGCCAGGAGAATCAGGGCTTGAGTTTCAGAGCATAACATTCAGGGGATGAGTTTCAGTGCATGAATTTCAGGGCATGAGATTCAGGCATGAGTTTCAGGACAGGAGATTCAGGGCATGAGTTTCAGTGCATGAGTTTGAGGGCAGGGGGTTCACGGCATGAGATTCAGGGCATGAGTTTCAGGGCATGTGATTCAGATAATGAGTTTCTAGGCAGATGATTCAGGGCAGGAGTTTTAGGGCATGTGATTCAGGGCATGAGTTTCAGTGCATGAGATTCAGGGTTTGAGTTTCAGGGCATGAGGTTCAGGGCATGAGTTTCAGGGCATGTGATTCAGTACAGGAGTTTGAAGGCATGAGATTCAGGGCATGAGTTTCAGAGCATGACATTTAGGGGATGAGTTTCAGTGCATGAATTTTAGAGCATGAGATTCAGGGCATGAGATTCAGGGCATGAGTATCAGGACAGGAGATTCAGGGCATGAGTTTCAGTGCATGAGTTTGAGGGCAGGAGTTTCAAGGCATACGATTCAGGCATGAGTTTCAGGGCATGAGATTCAGGGCAGGAATTTCAGGGCATGTGATTCAGATAATGAGTTTCTGGGCAGATGATTCAGGGCAGGAGTTTTAGGGCATGTGATTCAGGGCATGAGTTTCAGTGCATGAGTTTCAGGGCAGGAGTTTCAGGGTATGAGATTAGGGTGTGAGTTTCAGTGCATGAGATTCAGGACTTGAGTTTCAGGGCATGAGGTTCAGGGCATGAGTTCAGTGGATGAGATTTAGGGCATCAGTTTCAGGGCAGGAGTTTCAGTGCATGAGTTTCACGGCATGAGATTCAGGGCATGAGATTCAGGGCATGAGTTTCAGGGCAGGAATTTCAGGGCATGACATTCAGGGCATGTGTTTTAGGGCAGGTGTTCAGTGCAAGAGTTTCAGTGCATGAGTTTGAGGGCAGGAGTTTCAGGGCATGAGATTCAGTACATCAGTTTCAGGGCATGAGATTCAGGACATAAGTTTCAGGGCATGAGATTCACGGCATGAGTTTCAGGGCATGGGTTTCAGGTCTGTGGTTTCAGGGCTTGAGATTCAGGGCAGCAGTTTCAGGGCAGGAGATTCAGGGCAGGAGATTCAGGGAAGGTGTTTCAGTGCAAGAGTTTCAGGGCATGTCTTTCAGTGCATGAGTTTCAGGGCAGGAGTTTCAGAGCTTGAGATTCAGGGCATGAGTTTCAGGGCAGGAGATTCACCGCTTGAGTTTAAGGTCATGAGATTTAGCGCCTGAGATTCAATGCATGAGTTTCAGGGCAGAAGTTTCAGGGCATGAGATTCAGTGCAAGAGTTTCAGGGCAGGAGATTCACGGCTTGAGTTTAAGGTCATGAGATTTAGCGCATGAGATTCAGTGCATGAGTTTCAGGGCCGAAGTTTCAGGGCATGAGATTCAGGGCATGAGTTTCACGGCAGGAGAATCAGGGCATGAGGTTCAGGGCATGAGATTCAGTGCATGAGTTTCAGTACATGAGTTTCAGGGCAGTAGTTTCTGGGCATGTAATTCAGGCCGTGAGTGTCAGGATATGAGATTCATGGCATTAGTTTGAGTGCGGGAGTTTCAGTGCATGAGATTCAGGGCATGAGTTTCAGGGCATGAGATTCAGGCATGAGTTTCAGGGCATGAGATTCAGGACAGGAGTTTCAAGGCATGAGATTCAGGGCATGAGATTCAGTGCATGAGTTTGAGGGCAGGAGTTTCAAGGCATGAGATTCAGGGCATGAGTTTCAGGGCATGAGATTCAGGGCAGGAATTTCAGGGCATGTGTTTCAGATAATGAGTTTCTGGGCAGATGATTCAGGGCAGGAGTTTTAGGGCATGTGATTAAGGGCATGAGTTTCAGTGCATGAGATTCAGGGCAGGAGTTTCAGGGTATGAGATTTAGGGCATGAGTTTCAGTGCATGAGATTCAGGGCTTGAGTTTCAGGGCATGAGGTTCAGGGCATGAGTTTCAGTGCATGAGATTTAGGGCATCAGTTTCAGGCAGGAGTTTCAGTGCATGAGTTTCACGGCATGAGATTCAGGGCATGAGTTTTAGGGTAGGTGTTTCAGTGCAAGAGTTTCAGGGCATGAGATTCAGGGCATGAGTTTCAGGGCAGGAATTTCAGGGCATGACATTCAGGGCATGTGTTTTAGGGCAGGTGTTTCAGGGCATGAGATTCAGGACATGAGTTTCAGGGCATGAGATTCACCACATGAGTTTCAGGGCATGGGTTTCAGGTCTGTGGTTTCAGGGCTTGAGATTCAGCGCAGCAGTTTCAGGACAGGAGATTCAGGGCAGGAGATTCAGGGCAGGTGTTTCAGAGCAAGAGTTTCAGTGCAAGAGTTTCAGGGGATGTCTTTCAGTGCATGAGTTTCAGGGCAGGAGTTTCAGAGCTTGAGATTCAGGGCATGAGTTTCAGGGCAGGAGATTCACGGCTTGATTTAAGGTCATGAGATTTAGCGCATGAGAATCAATGCATGAGTTTCAGGGCAGAAGTTTCAGGGCATGAGATTCAGGCATCAGTATCAGGGCAGGAGATTCACGGCTTGAGTTTAAGGTCATGAGATTTAGCGCATGAGATTCAGTGCATGAGTTTCAGGGCAGAAGTTTCAGGGCATGAGATTCAGGGCATGAGTTTCAGGGCATGAGTTTGAGTGAAGTAGTTTCAGGACATGTAATTCAGGACATGAGTTTGAGGATATGAGATTCTTGGCATGATATTCAGGGCAGCAGTTTCAGGGCATGAGATTCAGGACATGAGTTTCTGGGCATGTGATTCAGGACAGGAGTTTGAAGGCATGAGATTCCGGGCATGAGTTTCAGTGCATGAGTTTGACTGCATGAGTTTGAGGGCAGGAGTTTCAAGGCATGAGATTCAGGCATGAGTTTCAGGGCATGTGATTCAGATAATGAGTTTCTGCGCAGATGATTCAGGGCAGGAGTTTCAGTGCATGAGATTCAGGGCTTGAGTTTCAGGGCATGAGGTTCAGGGCATAAGTTTCAGGCATGAGATTCAGGACATGAGTTTCAGGGCATGGGTTTCAGGTCTGTGGTTTCAGGGCAGCAGTTTCAGGGCAGGAGATTCAGGGCAGGAGATTCAGGGCTTGAGTTTAAGGTCATGAGATTTAGCGCATGAGAATCAATGCATGAGTTTCAGGGCAGAAATTTCAGGGCATGAGATTCAGGGCATCAGTTTCAGGGCAGGAGATTCACGGCTTGAGTTAAGGTCATGAGATTTAGCGCATGAGATTCAGTGCATGAGTTTCAGGGCAGAAGTTTCAGGGCATGAGATTCAGGGCATGAGTTTCAGGGCATGAGTTTGAGTGAAGTAGTTTCAGGGCATGTAATTCAGGTCATGAGTTTGAGAATATGAGATTCTTGGCATGATATTCAGGGCAGCAGTTTCAGTGCATGAGGTTCAGGACATGAGTTTCAGTGCAGTAGTTTCAGGGCATGAGATTCAGGGCATGAGTTTCTGGGCATGTGATTCAGGACAGGAGTTTGACTGCATGAGTTTGAGGGCAGGAGTTTCAAGGCATGAGATTCAGGGCATGAGTTTCAGGTCATGTGATTCAGATAATGAGTTTCTGCGCAGATGATTCAGGGCAGGAGTTTTAGGGCATGCGATTCAGGGCATGAGTTTCAGTGCATGAGTTTCAGGGCAGCAGTTTCAGGGTATGAGATTTAGGGCATGAGTTTCAGAGCATGACATTTAGGGGATGAGTTTCAGTGCATGAATTTCAGAGCATGAGATTCAGGGCATGAGATTCAGGGCATGAGTATCAGGACAGGAGATTCAGGGCTTGAGTTTCAGTGCATGAGTTTGAGGGCAGGAGTTTCACGGCATGAGATTCAGGCATGAGTTTCAGGGCATGAGATTCAGGACATGAGTTTCAGGGCATGGGTTTCAGGTCTGTGGTTTCAGGGCAGCAGTTTCAGGGCAGGAGATTCAGGCAGGTGTTTCAGTGCAAGAGTATCAATGCAAGAGTTTCAGGGCATGTCTTTCAGTGCATGAGTTTCAGGGCAGGAGTTTCAGAGCTTGAAATTTAGGGCATGAGTTTCAGGGCAGGAGATTCACGGCTTGAATTTAAGGTCATGAGATTTAGCGCATGAGATTCAATGCATGAGTTTCAGGGCAGAAGTTTCAGGGCATGAGATTCAGGGCATGACTTTCAGGGCAGGAGATTCACGGCTTGAGTTAAGGTCATGAGATTTAGCGCATGAGATTCATTGCATGAGTTTCAGAGCAGAAGTTTCAGGGCATGAGATTCAGGGCATGAGTTTCAGGACATGTAATTCAGGGCGTGAGTGTCAGGATATGAGATTCATGGCATTAGTTTAAGTGCGGGAGTTTCAGGGCATGAGATTCAGGGCATGAGTTTCAGGGCATGAGATTCAGGGCAGGAGTTTCAAGGCATGAGATTCAGGGCATGAGTTTCAGTGCATGAGTTTCAGTGCATGAGTTTGAGGGCAGGAGTTTCAAGGCATGAGATTCAGGGCATGAGTTTCAGGGCATGAGATTCAGGGCAGGAATTTCAGGGCATGTGATTCAGATAATGAGTTTCTGGGCAGATGATTCAGGGCAGCAATTTTAGGGCATGTGATTCAGGGCATGAGTTTCAGTGCATGAGTTTCAGGGCAGGAGTTTCATGGTATGAGATTCACGGCTTGAGTTTAAGGTCATGAGATTTAGCGCATGAGATTCAGAGCATGAGTTTCAGGGCAGAAGTTTCAGGGCATGAGATTCAGGGCATGAGTTTCAGGACATGAGTTTCAGAGCAGAAGTTTCAGGCATGAGATTCAGGGCATGAGTTTCAGGACATGTAATTCAGGGCGTGAGTGTCAGGATATGAGATTCATGGCATTAGTTTAAGTGCGGGAGTTTCAGGGCATGAGATTCAGGGCATGAGTTTCAGGGCATGAGATTCAGGGCAGGAGTTTCAAGGCATGAGATTCAGGGCATGAGTTTCAGTGCATGAGTTTCAGTGCATGAGTTTGAGGGCAGGAGTTTCAAGGCATGAGATTCAGGGCATGAGTTTCAGGGCATGAGATTCAGGGCAGGAATTTCAGGGCATGTGATTCAGATAATGAGTTTCTGGGCAGATGATTCAGGGCAGCAATTTTAGGGCATGTGATTCAGGGCATGAGTTTCAGTGCATGAGTTTCAGGGCAGGAGTTTCATGGTATGAGATTCACGGCTTGAGTTTAAGGTCATGAGATTTAGCGCATGAGATTCAGAGCATGAGTTTCAGGGCAGAAGTTTCAGGGCATGAGATTCAGGGCATGAGTTTCAGGACATGAGTTTCAGAGCAGAAGTTTCAGGGCATGAGATTCAGGGCATGAGTTTCAGGACATGTAATTCAGGGCGTGAGTGTCAGGATATGAGATTCATGGCATTAGTTTAAGTGCGGGAGTTTCAGGGCATGAGATTCAGGGCATGAGTTTCAGGGCATGAGATTCAGGGCAGGAGTTTCAAGGCATGAGATTCAGGGCATGAGTTTCAGTGCATGAGTTTCAGTGCATGAGTTTGAGGGCAGGAGTTTCAAGGCATGAGATTCAGGGCATGAGTTTCAGGGCATGAGATTCAGGGCAGGAATTTCAGGGCATGTGATTCAGATAATGAGTTTCTGGGCAGATGATTCAGGGCAGCAATTTTAGGGCATGTGATTCAGGGCATGAGTTTCAGTGCATGAGTTTCAGGGCAGGAGTTTCATGGTATGAGATTCACGGCTTGAGTTTAAGGTCATGAGATTTAGCGCATGAGATTCAGAGCATGAGTTTCAGGGCAGAAGTTTCAGGGCATGAGATTCAGGGCATGAGTTTCAGGACATGAGTTTCAGGGCAGGAGTTTCAGGGCATGTAATTCAGGGCGTGAGTGTCAGGATATGAGATTCATGGCATTAGTTTAAGTGCGGGAGTTTCAGGGCATGAGTTTCATGGCATGAGATTCATTGCATCAGTTTTAGGGTAGGTGTTTCAGTGCAAGAGTTTCAGGGCATGAGATTCAGGGTATGAGTTTCAGGGCATGTGATTCAGGACAGGAGTTTGAAGGCATGAGATTCAGGGCATGAGTTTCAGAGCATGGCATTCAGGGATGAGTTTCAGTGCATGAATTTCAGGGCATGAGATTCAGGGCATGAAATTCAGGGCATGAGTATCAGGACAGGAGATTCAGGGCATGAGTTTCAGTGCATGAGTTTGAGGGCAGGAGTTTCACGGCATGAGATTCAGGGCATGAGTTTCAGGGCATGGGTTTCAGGTCTGTGATTTCAGGGCTTGAGATTCAGGGCCGCAGTTTCAGGGCAGGAGATTCAGGGTAGGAGATTCAGGGCAGGTGTTTCAGTGCAAGAGTGTCAGTGCAAGAGTTTCAGGGCATGTCTTTCAGTGCATGAGTTTCAGGGCAGGAGTTTCAGAGCTTGAGATTCAGGGCATGAGTTTCAGGGCAGGAGATTCACGGCTTGAGTTGAAGGTCATGAGATTTAGCGCATGAGATTCAATGCATGAGATTCAGGCAGAAGTTTCAGGGCATGAGATTCAGGGCATGAATTTCAGGGCAGGAGATTCACGGCTTGAGTTTTAGGTCATGAGATTTAGCGCATGAGATTCAATGCATGAGATTCAGGGCAGAAGTTTCAGGGCATGAGATTCAGGGCATGAGTTTCAGGACATGAGTTTCAGGGCAAGAGTCAGGGCATGTAATTCAGGGCGTGAGTGTCATGATATTAGATTCATGGCATTAGTTTCAGTGCATGAGTTTCAGGGCAGCAGTTTCAGGGTATGAGATTTAGGGCATGAGTTTCAGTGCATGAGATTCAGGGCTTGAGTTTCAGGGCATGAAGTTCAGGTATGAGTTTCAGGGCATGTGATTCAGGACAGGAGTTTGAAGGCATGAGATTCAGGGCATGAGTTTCAGTGCATGAGTTTGAGGGCAGGAGTTTCAAGGCATGAGATTCAGGGCATGAGTTTCAGGGCATGAGATTCAGGGCAGGAATTTCAGGGCATGTGATTCAGATAATGAGTTTCTGGGCAGATGATTCAGGGCAGGAGTTTTAGGGCATGTGATTCAGGGCATGAGTTTCAGGGCAGGAGTTTCAGGGTATGAGATTTAGGGCATGAGTTTCAGTGCATGAGATTCAGGGCTTGAGTTTCAGGGCATGAGGTTCAGGGCATGAGTTTCAGTGCATGATATTCAGGGCATCAGTTTCAGGGCAGGAGTTTCAGTGCATGAGTTTCACGGCATGAGATTCAGGGCATGAGTTTTAGGGTAGGGGTTTCAGTGCAAGAGTTTCAGGGCATGAATTTTAGGGTATGTGTTTCAGTGCAAGAGTTTCAGGGCATGAGATTCAGGGCATGAGCTTCAGGGCATGTGATTCAGGACAGGAGTTTGAAGGCATGAGATTCCGGGCATGAGTGTCAGTGCATGAGTTTGAGGGCAGGAGTTTCAGGGCATGAGATTCAGGATATGAGTTTCAGGGCATGAGATTCAGTACATGAGTTTCAGGGCATGAATTTCAGGTCTGTGGTTTCCGGGCTTGAGATTCAGCGCAGCAGTTTCAGAGCAGCAGTTTCAGGGCATGAGATTCAGGGCATGAGTTTCAGGGCAGGAGATTCAGGGCAGGAGTTTAAGGCTATGAGATTCAGGGCATGAGTTTCAGGCCGGGAGAATCAGGGCTTGAATTTCAGAGCATAATATTCAGGGGATGAGTTTCAGTGCATGAATTTCAGGGCATGAGATTCAGGGCATGAGTTTCAGGACAGGAGATTCAGGGCATGAGTTTCAGTGCATGAGTTTGAGGGCAGGCGTTTCACGGCATGAGATTCAGGGCATGAGTTTCAGGGCATGTGATTCAGATAATGAGTTTCTGGGCAGATGATTCAGGGCAGGGGTTTTAAGGCATGTGATTCAGGGCATGAGTTTCAGTGCATGAGATTCAGGGCTTGAGTTTCAGGGCATGAGGTTCAGGCATGAGTTTCAGTGCATGAGATTCAGGGCATCAGTTTCAGGGCAGGAGTTTCAGTGCATGAGTTTCACGGCATGAGATTCAGGGCATGAGTTTTAGGATAGGTGTTTCAGTGCAAGAGTTTCAGGGCTTTTTGGACATGAGTTTCAGGGCAGGAGTTTCAGTGCATGAGTTTCACGGCATGAGATTCAGGGCATGAGTTTTAGGGTAGGTGTTTCAGTGCAAGAGTTTGAGGGCATGAGATTCAGGGCATGAGTTTCAGGGCATGTGATTCAGGAGAAGAATTTGAAGGCATGAGATTCAGGGCATGAGTTTCAGAGCATGACATTCAGGGGATGAGTTTCAGTGCATGAATTTCAGGGCATGAGATTCAGGGCATGAGATTCAGGGCATGAGTATCAGGACAGGAGATTCAGGGCATGAGTTTCAGTGCATGAGTTTGAGGGCAGGAGTTTCACGGCATGAGATTCAGGGCATGAGTTTCAGGGCATGAGATTCAGGACATGAGTTTCAGGGCATGGGTTTCAGGACATGAGTTTCAGGGCATGGGTTTCAGGTCTGTGGTTTCAGGCTTGAGATTCAGGCAGCAATTTCAGGGCAGGAGATTCAGGGCAGGAGATTCAGGGCAGGTGTTTCAGTGCAAGAGTTCCAGTGCAAGAGTTTCAGGGCATGTCTTTCAGTGCATGAGTTTCAGGGCAGGAGTTTCAGAGCTTGAGATTCAGGGCATGAGTTTCAGGGCAGGAGATTCACGGCTTGAGTTTAAGGTCATGAGATTTAGCGCATGAGATTCAATGCATGAGTTTCAGGGCATGAGATTCAGGGCATGAGTTTCAGGGCAGGAGATTCACGGCTTGAGTTTTAGGTCATGAGATTTAGCGCATGACATTCAGTGCAGGAGTTTCAGGGCAGAAGTTTCAGGGCATGAGATTCAGGGAATGAGTTTCAGGACATGAAATTCAGGACAAGAGTCAGGGCATGTAATTCAGGCCGTGAGTGTCATGATATGAGATTCATGGCATTAGTTTCAGTGCATGAGTTTCAGGGCAGCAGTTTCAGGGTATGAGATTTAGGTCATGAGTTTCAGTGCATGAGATTCAGGGCTTGAGTTTCAGCTCATGAGGTTCAGGACAGGAGATTGAAGGCATGAGATTCAGGGCATGAGTTTCAGAGCATGACATTTAGGGGATGAGATTCAGTGCATGAATTTCAGAGCATGAGATTCAGGGCATGAGATTCAGTGCATGAGTTTGAGGGCAGGCGTTTCAAGGCATGAGATTCAGGGCATGAGTTTCAGGGCATGAGATTCAGGGTAGGAATTTCAGGGCATGTGATTCAGATAATGAGTTTCTGGGCAGATGATTCAGGGCAGGAGTTTTAGGGCATGTGATTCAGGGCATGAGTTTCAGTGCATGAGTTTCAGGGCAGGAGTTTCAGGGTATGAGATTTAGGGCATGAGTTTCAGTGCATGAGATTCAGGGCTTGAGTTTCAGGGCATGAGGTTCAGGGCATGAGTTTCAGTGCATGAGATTCAGGGCATCATTTTCAGGGCAGGAGTTTCAGTGCATGAGTTTCACGGCATGAGATTCAGGGCATGAGTTTTAGGGTAGGTGTTTCAGTGCAAGAGTTTCAGGGCATGAGATTCAGGGCATGAGTTTCAGGCATGTGATTCAGGACAGGAGTTTGAAGGCATGAGATTCAGGGCATGTGTTTCAGAGCATGACATTCAGGGATGCGTTTCAGTGCATGAATTTCAGGGCATGAGATTCAGGGCATGAGTATCAGGACAGGAGATTCAGGGCATGAGTTTCAGTGCATGAGTTTGAGGGCAGGAGTTTCACGGCATGAGATTCAGGGCATGCGTTTCAGGGCATGAGATTCAGGACATGAGTTTCAGGGCATGGGTATCAGGTCTGTGGTTTCAGGGCTTGAGATTCAGGGCAGCAGTTTCAGGGCAGGAGATTCAGGGCAGGAGATTCATGGCAGGTGTTTCAGTGCAAGAGTTTCTGTGCAAGAGTTTCAGGGCATGTCTTTCAGTGCATGAGTTTCAGGGCGGGAGTTTCAGAGCTTGAGATTCAGGGCATGAGTCTCAGGGCAGGAGATTCACGGCTTGAGTTTAAGGTCATGAGATTTAGCGCATGAGATTCAATGCATGAGTTTCAGGGCAGAAGTTTCAGGGCATGAGATTCAGGGGATGAGTTTCAGGGCTGGAGATTCACGGCTTGAGTTTAAGGTCATGAGATTTAGCGCATGAGATTCAGTGCATGAGCTTCAGGGCAGAAGTTTCAGGGTATGAGATTCAGGGCATGAGTTTCAGTGAAGGAGTTTCAGGGCATGTAATTCTGGGCATGAGTTTGAGGATATGAGATTCATGGCATGATATTCAGGGCAGCAGTTGCAGGGCATGAGGTTCAGGACATGAGTTTCAGTGCAGTAGTTTCAGGGCATGAGATTCAGGGCATGAGTTTCAGGGCATGTGATTCAGGACAGGAGTATGAAGGCATGAGATTCCGGGCATGAGTTTCAGTGCATGAGTTTGAGGGCAGGAGTTTCAGGGCATGAGATTCAGGATATGAGCTTCAGGGCATGAGATTCAGTACATGAGTTTCAGGGCATGAATTTCAGGTCTGTGGTTTCCGGGCTTGAGATTCAGCGCAACAGTTTCAGAGCAGCAGTTTCAGGGCATGAGATTCAGGGCATGAGTTTCAGGGCAGGTGATTCAGGGCAGGAGTTTAAGGCTATGAGATTCAGGGCATGAGTTTCAGGCCAGGAGAATCAGGGCTTGAGTTTCAGAGCATAACATTCAGGGGATGAGTTTCAGTGCATGAATTTCAGGGCATGAGATTCAGGGCATGAGTTTCAGGACAGCAGATTCAGGGCATGAGTTTCAGTGCATGAGTTTGAGGGCAGGGTTTCACGGCATGAGATTCAGGGCATGAGTTTCAGGGCATGTGATTCAGATAATGAGTTTCTAGGCAGATGTTTCAGGGCAGGAGTTTTAGGTGCATGTGATTCAGGGCATGAGTTTCAGTGCATGAGATTCAGGGCTTGAGTTTCAGGGCATGAGGTTCAGGGCATGAGTTTCAGTGCATGAGATTCAGGGCATCAGTTTCAGTGCAGGAGTTTGAGTGCATGAGTTTCACGGCATGAGATTCAGGGCATGAGTTTTAGGGTAGGTGTTTCAGTGCAAGAGTTTCAGGGCTTGAGATTTTGGGCATGAATTTCAGGGCAGGAATTTCAGGGCATGACATTCAGGGCATGTGTTTTAGGGCAGGTGTTTCAGTGCAAGAGTTTGAGGGCATGAGATTCAGGGCATGAGTTTCAGGGCATGTGATTCAGGAGAAGAATTTGAAGGCATGAGATTCAGGGCATGAGTTTCAGAGCATGACATTCAGGGGATGAGTTTCAGTGCATGAATTTCAGGGCATGAGATTCAGGGCATGAGTATCAGGACAGGAGATTCAGGGCATGTGTTTCAGTGCATGAGTTTGAGGGCAGGAGTTTCACGGCATGAGATTCAGGGCATGAGTTTCAGGGCATGAGATTCAGGACATGAGTTTCAGGGCATGGGTTTCAGGACATGAGTTTCAGGGCATGGGTTTCAGGTCCGTGGTTTCAGGGCTTGAGATTCAGGACAGCAATTTCAGGGCAGGAGATTCAGGGCAGGAGATTCAGGGCAGGAGATTCAGGGCAGGTGTTTCAGTGCAAGAGATTCAGGGCATGTCCTTCAGTGCATGAGTTTCAGGGCAGGAGTTTCAGAGCTTGAGATTCAGGGCATGAGTTTCAGGGCAGCAGATTCACGGCTTGAGTTTAAGGTCATGAGATTTAGCGCATGAGATTCAATGCATGAGTTTCAGGGCATGAGATTCAGGGCATGAGTTTCAGGGCAGGAGATTCACGGCTTGAGTTTTAGGTCATGAGATTTAGCGCATGAGATTCAGTGCATGAGTTTCAGGGCACAAGTTTCAGGGCATGAGATTCAGGGAATGAGTTTTAGGACATGAGATTCAGGGCAAGAGTCAGGGCATGTAATTCAGGGCGTGAGTGTCATGATATGAGATTCATGGCATTAGTTTCAGAGCATGAGTTTCAGGGCAGCAGTTTCAGGGTATGAGATTTAGGGCATGAGTTTCAGTGCATGAGATTCAGGGCTTGAGTTTCACGGCATGAGGTTCAGGGCATGAGTTTCAGGGCATGTGATTCAGGACAGGAGTTTGAAGGCATGAGATTCAGGGCATGAGTTTCAGAGCATGACATTTAGGGGATGAGTTTCAGTGCATGAGTTTCAGGGCAGGAGTTTCATGGTATGAGATTCACGGCTTGAGTTTAAGGTCATGAGATTTAGCGCATGAGATTCAGAGCATGAGTTTCAGGGCAGAAGTTTCAGGGCATGAGATTCAGGGCATGAGTTTTAGGACATGAGTTTCAGGGCAGGAGTTTCAGGGCATGTAATTCAGGGCGTGAGTGTCAGGATATGAGATTCATGGCATTAGTTTAAGTGCGGAGTTTCAGGGCATGAGTTTCATGGCATGAGATTCATTGCATCAGTTTTAGGGTAGGTGTTTCAGTGCAAGAGTTTCAGGGCATGAGATTCAGGGTATGAGTTTCAGGGCATGTGATTCAGGACAGGAGTTTGAAGGCATGAGATTCAGGGCATGAGTTTCAGAGCATGGCATTCAGGGGATGAGTTTCAGTGCATGAATTTCAGGGCATGAGATTCAGGGCATGAAATTCAGGGCATGAGTATCAGGACAGGAGATTCAGGGCATGAGTTTCAGTGCATGAGTTTGAGGGCAGGAGTTTCACGGCATGAGATTCAGGGCATGAGTTTCAGGGCATGAGATTCAGGACATGAGTTTCAGGGCATGGGTTTCAGGTCTGTGGTTTCCGGGCTTGAGATTCAGCGCAACAGTTTCAGAGCAGCAGTTTCAGGGCATGAGATTCAGGGCATGAGTTTCAGGGCAGGTGATTCAGGGCAGGAGTTTAAGGCTATGAGATTCAGGGCATGAGTTTCAGGCCAGGAGAATCAGGGCTTGAGTTTCAGAGCATAACATTCAGGGGATGAGTTTCAGTGCATGAATTTCAGGGCATGAGATTCAGGGCATGAGTTTCAGGACAGGAGATTCAGGGCATGAGTTTCAGTGCATGAGTTTGAGGGCAGGGGTTTCACGGCATGAGATTCAGGGCATGAGTTTCAGGGCATGTGATTCAGATAATGAGTTTCTAGGCAGATGTTTCAGGGCAGGAGTTTTAGGTGCATGTGATTCAGGGCATGAGTTTCAGTGCATGAGATTCAGGGCTTGAGTTTCAGGGCATGAGGTTCAGGGCATGAGTTTCAGTGCATGAGATTCAGGGCATCAGTTTCAGTGCAGGAGTTTGAGTGCATGAGTTTCACGGCATGAGATTCAGGGCATGAGTTTTAGGGTAGGTGTTTCAGTGCAAGAGTTTCAGGGCTTGAGATTTTGGGCATGAATTTCAGGGCAGGAATTTCAGGGCATGACATTCAGGGCATGTGTTTTAGGGCAGGTGTTTCAGTGCAAGAGTTTGAGGGCATGAGATTCAGGGCATGAGTTTCAGGGCATGTGATTCAGGAGAAGAATTTGAAGGCATGAGATTCAGGGCATGAGTTTCAGAGCATGACATTCAGGGGATGAGTTTCAGTGCATGAATTTCAGGGCATGAGATTCAGGGCATGAGTATCAGGACAGGAGATTCAGGGCATGTGTTTCAGTGCATGAGTTTGAGGGCAGGAGTTTCACGGCATGAGATTCAGGGCATGAGTTTCAGGGCATGAGATTCAGGACATGAGTTTCAGGGCATGGGTTTCAGGACATGAGTTTCAGGGCATGGGTTTCAGGTCCGTGGTTTCAGGGCTTGAGATTCAGGACAGCAATTTCAGGGCAGGAGATTCAGGGCAGGAGATTCAGGGCAGGTGTTTCAGTGCAAGAGTTTCAGGGCATGTCCTTCAGTGCATGAGTTTCAGGGCAGGAGTTTCAGAGCTTGAGATTCAGGGCATGAGTTTCAGGGCAGCAGATTCACGGCTTGAGTTTAAGGTCATGAGATTTAGCGCATGAGATTCAATGCATGAGTTTCAGGGCATGAGATTCAGGGCATGAGTTTCAGGGCAGGAGATTCACGGCTTGAGTTTTAGGTCATGAGATTTAGCGCATGAGATTCAGTGCATGAGTTTCAGGGCACAAGTTTCAGGGCATGAGATTCAGGGAATGAGTTTTAGGACATGAGATTCAGGGCAAGAGTCAGGGCATGTAATTCAGGGCGTGAGTGTCATGATATGAGATTCATGGCATTAGTTTCAGAGCATGAGTTTCAGGGCAGCAGTTTCAGGGTATGAGATTTAGGGCATGAGTTTCAGTGCATGAGATTCAGGGCTTGAGTTTCACGGCATGAGGTTCAGGGCATGAGTTTCAGGGCATGTGATTCAGGACAGGAGTTTGAAGGCATGAGATTCAGGGCATGAGTTTCAGAGCATGACATTTAGGGGATGAGTTTCAGTGCATGAGTTTCAGGGCAGGAGTTTCATGGTATGAGATTCACGGCTTGAGTTTAAGGTCATGAGATTTAGCGCATGAGATTCAGAGCATGAGTTTCAGGGCAGAAGTTTCAGGGCATGAGATTCAGGGCATGAGTTTTAGGACATGAGTTTCAGGGCAGGAGTTTCAGGGCATGTAATTCAGGGCGTGAGTGTCAGGATATGAGATTCATGGCATTAGTTTAAGTGCGGGAGTTTCAGGGCATGAGTTTCATGGCATGAGATTCATTGCATCAGTTTTAGGGTAGGTGTTTCAGTGCAAGAGTTTCAGGGCATGAGATTCAGGGTATGAGTTTCAGGGCATGTGATTCAGGACAGGAGTTTGAAGGCATGAGATTCAGGGCATGAGTTTCAGAGCATGGCATTCAGGGGATGAGTTTCAGTGCATGAATTTCAGGGCATGAGATTCAGGGCATGAAATTCAGGGCATGAGTATCAGGACAGGAGATTCAGGGCATGAGTTTCAGTGCATGAGTTTGAGGGCAGGAGTTTCACGGCATGAGATTCAGGGCATGAGTTTCAGGGCATGAGATTCAGGACATGAGTTTCAGGGCATGGGTTTCAGGTCTGTGATTTCAGGGCTTGAGATTCAGGGCCGCAGTTTCAGGGCAGGAGATTCAGGGTAGGAGATTCAGGGCAGGTGTTTCAGTGCAAGAGTGTCAGTGCAAGAGTTTCAGGGCATGTCTTTCAGTGCATGAGTTTCAGGGCAGGAGTTTCAGAGCTTGAGATTCAGGGCATGAGTTTCAGGGCAGGAGATTCACGGCTTGAGTTGAAGGTCATGAGATTTAGCGCATGAGATTCAATGCATGAGATTCAGGGCAGAAGTTTCAGGGCATGAGATTCAGGGCATGAATTTCAGGGCAGGAGATTCACGGCTTGAGTTTTAGGTCATGAGATTTAGCGCATGAGATTCAATGCATGAGATTCAGGGCAGAAGTTTCAGGGCATGAGATTCAGGGCATGAGTTTCAGGACATGAGTTTCAGGGCAAGAGTCAGGGCATGTAATTCAGGGCGTGAGTGTCATGATATTAGATTCATGGCATTAGTTTCAGTGCATGAGTTTCAGGGCAGCAGTTTCAGGGTATGAGATTTAGGGCATGAGTTTCAGTGCATGAGATTCAGGGCTTGAGTTTCAGGGCATGAAGTTCAGGGTATGAGTTTCAGGGCATGTGATTCAGGACAGGAGTTTGAAGGCATGAGATTCAGGGCGTGAGTTTCAGTGCATGAGTTTGAGGGCAGGAGTTTCAAGGCATGAGATTCAGGGCATGAGTTTCAGGGCATGAGATTCAGGGCAGGAATTTCAGGGCATGTGATTCAGATAATGAGTTTCTGGGCAGATGATTCAGGGCAGGAGTTTTAGGGCATGTGATTCAGGGCATGAGTTTCAGGGCAGGAGTTTCAGGGTATGAGATTTAGGGCATGAGTTTCAGTGCATGAGATTCAGGGCTTGAGTTTCAGGGCATGAGGTTCAGGGCATGAGTTTCAGTGCATGATATTCAGGGCATCAGTTTCAGGGCAGGAGTTTCAGTGCATGAGTTTCACGGCATGAGATTCAGGGCATGAGTTTTAGGGTAGGAGTTTCAGTGCAAGAGTTTCAGGGCATGAATTTTAGGGTATGTGTTTCAGTGCAAGAGTTTCAGGGCATGAGATTCAGGGCATGAGCTTCAGGGCATGTGATTCAGGACAGGAGTTTGAAGGCATGAGATTCCGGGCATGAGTTTCAGTGCATGAGTTTGAGGGCAGGAGTTTCAGGGCACGAGATTCAGGATATGAGTTTCAGGGCATGAGATTCAGTACATGAGTTTCAGGGCATGAATTTCAGGTCTGTGGTTTCCGGGCTTGAGATTCAGCGCAGCAGTTTCAGAGCAGCAGTTTCAGGGCATGAGATTCAGGGCATGAGTTTCAGGGCAGGAGATTCAGGGCAGGAGTTTAAGGCTATGAGATTCAGGGCATGAGTTTCAGGCCGGGAGAATCAGGGCTTGAATTTCAGAGCATAATATTCAGGGGATGAGTTTCAGTGCATGAATTTCAGGGCATGAGATTCAGGGCATGAGTTTCAGGACAGGAGATTCAGGGCATGAGTTTCAGTGCATGAGTTTGAGGGCAGGCGTTTCACGGCATGAGATTCAGGGCATGAGTTTCAGGGCATGTGATTCAGATAATGAGTTTCTGGGCAGATGATTCAGGGCAGGGGTTTTAAGGCATGTGATTCAGGGCATGAGTTTCAGTGCATGAGATTCAGGGCTTGAGTTTCAGGGCATGAGGTTCAGGCATGAGTTTCAGTGCATGAGATTCAGGGCATCAGTTTCAGGGCAGGAGTTTCAGTGCATGAGTTTCACGGCATGAGATTCAGGGCATGAGTTTTAGGATAGGTGTTTCAGTGCAAGAGTTTCAGGGCTTGAGATTTTGGACATGAGTTTCAGGGCAGGAGTTTCAGTGCATGAGTTTCACGGCATGAGATTCAGGGCATGAGTTTTAGGGTAGGTGTTTCAGTGCAAGAGTTTGAGGGCATGAGATTCAGGGCATGAGTTTCAGGGCATGTGATTCAGGAGAAGAATTTGAAGGCATGAGTTTCAGGGCATGAGTTTCAGAGCATGACATTCAGGGGATGAGTTTCAGTGCATGAATTTCAGGGCATGAGATTCAGGGCATGAGATTCAGGGCATGAGTATCAGGACAGGAGATTCAGGGCATGAGTTTCAGTGCATGAGTTTCAGGGCAGGAGTTTCAGAGCTTGAGATTCAGGGCATGAGTTTCAGGGCAGGAGATTCACGGCTTGAGTTGAAGGTCATGAGATTTAGCGCATGAGATTCAATGCATGAGATTCAGGGCAGAAGTTTCAGGGCATGAGATTCAGGGCATGAATTTCAGGGCAGGAGATTCACGGCTTGAGTTTTAGGTCATGAGATTTAGCGCATGAGATTCAATGCATGAGATTCAGGGCAGAAGTTTCAGGGCATGAGATTCAGGGCATGAGTTTCAGGACATGAGTTTCAGGGCAAGAGTCAGGGCATGTAATTCAGGGCGTGAGTGTCATGATATTAGATTCATGGCATTAGTTTCAGTGCATGAGTTTCAGGGCAGCAGTTTCAGGGTATGAGATTTAGGGCATGAGTTTCAGTGCATGAGATTCAGGGCTTGAGTTTCAGGGCATGAAGTTCAGGGTATGAGTTTCAGGGCATGTGATTCAGGACAGGAGTTTGAAGGCATGAGATTCAGGGCATGAGTTTCAGTGCATGAGTTTGAGGGCAGGAGTTTCAAGGCATGAGATTCAGGGCATGAGTTTCAGGGCATGAGATTCAGGGCAGGAATTTCAGGGCATGTGATTCAGATAATGAGTTTCTGGGCAGATGATTCAGGGCAGGAGTTTTAGGGCATGTGATTCAGGGCATGAGTTTCAGGGCAGGAGTTTCAGGGTATGAGATTTAGGGCATGAGTTTCAGTGCATGAGATTCAGGGCTTGAGTTTCAGGGCATGAGGTTCAGGGCATGAGTTTCAGTGCATGATATTCAGGGCATCAGTTTCAGGGCAGGAGTTTCAGTGCATGAGTTTCACGGCATGAGATTCAGGGCATGAGTTTTAGGGTAGGAGTTTCAGTGCAAGAGTTTCAGGGCATGAATTTTAGGGTATGTGTTTCAGTGCAAGAGTTTCAGGGCATGAGATTCAGGGCATGAGCTTCAGGGCATGTGATTCAGGACAGGAGTTTGAAGGCATGAGATTCCGGGCATGAGTTTCAGTGCATGAGTTTGAGGGCAGGAGTTTCAGGGCACGAGATTCAGGATATGAGTTTCAGGGCATGAGATTCAGTACATGAGTTTCAGGGCATGAATTTCAGGTCTGTGGTTTCCGGGCTTGAGATTCAGCGCAGCAGTTTCAGAGCAGCAGTTTCAGGGCATGAGATTCAGGGCATGAGTTTCAGGGCAGGAGATTCAGGGCAGGAGTTTAAGGCTATGAGATTCAGGGCATGAGTTTCAGGCCGGGAGAATCAGGGCTTGAATTTCAGAGCATAATATTCAGGGGATGAGTTTCAGTGCATGAATTTCAGGGCATGAGATTCAGGGCATGAGTTTCAGGACAGGAGATTCAGGGCATGAGTTTCAGTGCATGAGTTTGAGGGCAGGCGTTTCACGGCATGAGATTCAGGGCATGAGTTTCAGGGCATGTGATTCAGATAATGAGTTTCTGGGCAGATGATTCAGGGCAGGGGTTTTAAGGCATGTGATTCAGGGCATGAGTTTCAGTGCATGAGATTCAGGGCTTGAGTTTCAGGGCATGAGGTTCAGGCATGAGTTTCAGTGCATGAGATTCAGGGCATCAGTTTCAGGGCAGGAGTTTCAGTGCATGAGTTTCACGGCATGAGATTCAGGGCATGAGTTTTAGGATAGGTGTTTCAGTGCAAGAGTTTCAGGGCTTGAGATTTTGGACATGTTTTTCAGGGCAGGAGTTTCAGTGCATGAGTTTCACGGCATGAGATTCAGGGCATGAGTTTTAGGGTAGGTGTTTCAGTGCAAGAGTTTGAGGGCATGAGATTCAGGGCATGAGTTTCAGAGCATGACATTCAGGGGATGAGTTTCAGTGCATGAATTTCAGGGCATGAGATTCAGGGCATGAGATTCAGGGCATGAGTATCAGGACAGGAGATTCAGGGCATGAGTTTCAGTGCATGAGTTTGAGGGCAGGAGTTTCACGGCATGAGATTCAGGGCATGAGTTTCAGGGCATGAGATTCAGGACATGAGTTTCAGGGCATGGGTTTCATGACATGAGTTTCAGGGCATGGGTTTCAGGTCTGTGGTTTCAGGGCTTGAGATTCAGGGCAGCAATTTCAGGGCAGGAGATTCAGGGCAGGAGATTCAGGGCAGGTGTTTCAGTGCAAGAGTTTCAGTGCAAGAGTTTCAGGGCATGTCTTTCAGTGCATGAGTTTAAGGTCATGAGATTTAGCGCATGAGATTCAATGCATGAGTTTCAGGGCATGAGATTCAGGGCATGAGTTTCAGGGCAGGAGATTCACGGCTTGAGTTTTAGGTCATGAGATTTAGCGCATGACATTCAGTGCAGGAGTTTCAGGGCAGAAGTTTCAGGGCATGAGATTCAGGGAATGAGTTTCAGGACATGAAATTCAGGACAAGAGTCAGGGCATGTAATTCAGGCCGTGAGTGTCATGATATGAGATTCATGGCATTAGTTTCAGTGCATGAGTTTCAGGGCAGCAGTTTCAGGGTATGAGATTTAGGTCATGAGTTTCAGTGCATGAGATTCAGGGCTTGAGTTTCAGCTCATGAGGTTCAGGACAGGAGATTGAAGGCATGAGATTCAGGGCATGAGTTTCAGAGCATGACATTTAGGGGATGAGATTCAGTGCATGAATTTCAGAGCATGAGATTCAGGGCATGAGATTCAGTGCATGAGTTTGAGGGCAGGAGTTTCAAGGCATGAGATTCAGGGCATGAGTTTCAGGGCATGAGATTCAGGGTAGGAATTTCAGGGCATGTGATTCAGATAATGAGTTTCTGGGCAGATGATTCAGGGCAGGAGTTTTAGGGCATGTGATTCAGGGCATGAGTTTCAGTGCATGAGTTTCAGGGCAGGAGTTTCAGGGTATGAGATTTAGGGCATGAGTTTCAGTGCATGAGATTCAGGGCTTGAGTTTCAGGGCATGAGGTTCAGGGCATGAGTTTCAGTGCATGAGATTCAGGGCATCATTTTCAGGGCAGGAGTTTCAGTGCATGAGTTTCACGGCATGAGATTCAGGGCATGAGTTTTAGGGTAGGTGTTTCAGTGCAAGAGTTTCAGGGCATGAGATTCAGGGCATGAGTTTCAGGGCATGTGATTCAGGACAGGAGTTTGAAGGCATGAGATTCAGGGCATGTGTTTCAGAGCATGACATTCAGGGGATGCGTTTCAGTGCATGAATTTCAGGGCATGAGATTCAGGACATGAGATTCAGGGCATGAGTATCAGGACAGGAGATTCAGGGCATGAGTTTCAGTGCATGAGTTTGAGGGCAGGAGTTTCACGGCATGAGATTCAGGGCATGCGTTTCAGGGCATGAGATTCAGGACATGAGTTTCAGGGCATGGGTATCAGGTCTGTGGTTTCAGGGCTTGAGATTCAGGGCAGCAGTTTCAGGGCAGGAGATTCAGGGCAGGAGATTCATGGCAGGTGTTTCAGTGCAAGAGTTTCTGTGCAAGAGTTTCAGGGCATGTCTTTCAGTGCGTGAGTTTCAGGGCGGGAGTTTCAGAGCTTAAGATTCAGGGCATGAGTCTCAGGGCAGGAGATTCACGGCTTGAGTTTAAGGTCATGAGATTTAGCGCATGAGATTCAATGCATGAGTTTCAGGGCAGAAGTTTCAGGGCATGAGATTCAGGGCATGAGTTTCAGGGTATGAGATTCAGGGCATGAGTTTCAGTGAAGGAGTTTCAGGGCATGTAATTCTGGGCATGAGTTTGAGGATATGAGATTCATGGCATGATATACAGGGCAGCAGTTGCAGGGCATGAGGTTCAGGACATGAGTTTCAGTGCAGTAGTTTCAGGGCATGAGATTCAGGGCATGAGTTTCAGGGCATGTGATACAGGACAGGAGTATGAAGGCATGAGATTCCGGGCATGAGTTTCAGTGCATGAGTTTGAGGGCCGGAGTTTCAGGGCATGAGATTCAGGATATGAGCTTCAGGGCATGAGATTCAGTACATGAGTTTCAGGGCATGAATTTCAGGTCTGTGGTTTCCGGGCTTGAGATTCAGCGCAACAGTTTCAGAGCAGCAGTTTCAGGGCATGAGATTCAGGGCATGAGTTTCAGGGCAGGTGATTCAGGGCAGGAGTTTAAGGCTATGAGATTCAGGGCATGAGTTTCAGGCCAGGAGAATCAGGGCTTGAGTTTCAGAGCATAACATTCAGGGGATGAGTTTCAGTGCATGAATTTCAGGGCATGAGATTCAGGGCATGAGTTTCAGGACAGCAGATTCAGGGCATGAGTTTCAGTGCATGAGTTTGAGGGCAGGGGTTTCACGGCATGAGATTCAGGGCATGAGTTTCAGGGCATGTGATTCAGATAATGAGTTTCTAGGCAGATGATTCAGGGCAGGAGTTTTAGGTGCATGTGATTCAGGGCATGAGTTTCAGTGCATGAGATTCAGAGCTTGAGTTTCAGGGCATGAGGTTCAAGGCATGAGTTTCAGTGCATGAGATTCAGGGCATCAGTTTCAGTGCAGGAGTTTGAGTGCATGAGTTTCACGGCATGAGATTCAGGGCATGAGTTTTAGGGTAGGTGTTTCAGTGCAAGAGTTTCAGGGCTTGAGATTTTGGGCATGAATTTCAGGGCAGGAATTTCAGGGCATGACATTCAGGGCATGTGTTTTAGGGCAGGTGTTTCAGTGCAAGAGTTTGAGGGCATGAGATTCAGGGCATGAGTTTCAGGGCATGTGATTCAGGAGAAGAATTTGAAGGCATGAGATTCAGGGCATGAGTTTCAGAGCATGACATTCAGGGGATGAGTTTCAGTGCATGAATTTCAGGGCATGAGATTCAGGGCATGAGTATCAGGACAGGAGATTCAGGGCATGTGTTTCAGTGCATGAGTTTGAGGGCAGGAGTTTCACGGCATGAGATTCAGGGCATGAGTTTCAGGGCATGAGATTCAGGGCATGAGTTTCAGGGCATGTGATTCAGATAATGAGTTTCTGGGCAGATGATTCAGGGCAGGGGTTTTAAGGCATGTGATTCAGGGCATGAGTTTCAGTGCATGAGATTCAGGGCTTGAGTTTCAGGGCATGAGGTTCAGGCATGAGTTTCAGTGCATGAGATTCAGGGCATCAGTTTCAGGGCAGGAGTTTCAGTGCATGAGTTTCACGGCATGAGATTCAGGGCATGAGTTTTAGGATAGGTGTTTCAGTGCAAGAGTTTCAGGGCTTGAGATTTTGGACATGAGTTTCAGGGCAGGAGTTTCAGTGCATGAGTTTCACGGCATGAGATTCAGGGCATGAGTTTTAGGGTAGGTGTTTCAGTGCAAGAGTTTGAGGGCATGAGATTCAGGGCATGAGTTTCAGAGCATGACATTCAGGGGATGAGTTTCAGTGCATGAATTTCAGGGCATGAGATTCAGGGCATGAGATTCAGGGCATGAGTATCAGGACAGGAGATTCAGGGCATGAGTTTCAGTGCATGAGTTTGAGGGCAGGAGTTTCACGGCCTGAGATTCAGGGCATGAGTTTCAGGGCATGAGATTCAGGACATGAGTTTCAGGGCATGGGTTTCAGGACATGAGTTTCAGGGCATGGGTTTCAGGTCTGTGGTTTCAGGGCTTGAGATTCAGGGCAGCAATTTCAGGGCAGGAGATTCAGGGCAGGAGATTCAGGGCAGGTGTTTCAGTGCAAGAGTTTCAGTGCAAGAGTTTCAGGGCATGTCTTTCAGTGCATGAGTTTAAGGTCATGAGATTTAGCGCATGAGATTCAATGCATGAGTTTCAGGGCATGAGATTCAGGGCATGAGTTTCAGGGCAGGAGATTCACGGCTTGAGTTTTAGGTCATGAGATTTAGCGCATGACATTCAGTGCAGGAGTTTCAGGGCAGAAGTTTCAGGGCATGAGATTCAGGGAATGAGTTTCAGGACATGAAATTCAGGACAAGAGCCAGGGCATGTAATTCAGGCCGTGAGTGTCATGATATGAGATTCATGGCATTAGTTTCAGTGCATGAGTTTCAGGGCAGCAGTTTCAGGGTATGAGATTTAGGTCATGAGTTTCAGTGCATGAGATTCAGGGCTTGAGTTTCAGCTCATGAGGTTCAGGACAGGAGATTGAAGGCATGAGATTCAGGGCATGAGTTTCAGAGCATGACATTTAGGGGATGAGATTCAGTGCATGAATTTCAGAGCATGAGATTCAGGGCATGAGATTCAGTGCATGAGTTTGAGGGCAGGAGTTTCAAGGCATGAGATTCAGGGCATGAGTTTCAGGGCATGAGATTCAGGGTAGGAATTTCAGGGCATGTGATTCAGATAATGAGTTTCTGGGCAGATGATTCAGGGCAGGAGTTTTAGGGCATGTGATTCAGGGCATGAGTTTCAGTGCATGAGTTTCAGGGCAGGAGTTTCAGGGTATGAGATTTAGGGCATGAGTTTCAGTGCATGAGATTCAGGGCTTGAGTTTCAGGGCATGAGGTTCAGGGCATGAGTTTCAGTGCATGAGATTCAGGGCATCATTTTCAGGGCAGGAGTTTCAGTGCATGAGTTTCACGGCATGAGATTCAGGGCATGAGTTTTAGGGTAGGTGTTTCAGTGCAAGAGTTTCAGGGCATGAGATTCAGGGCATGAGTTTCAGGGCATGTGATTCAGGACAGGAGTTTGAAGGCATGAGATTCAGGGCATGTGTTTCAGAGCATGACATTCAGGGGATGCGTTTCAGTGCATGAATTTCAGGGCATGAGATTCAGGACATGAGATTCAGGGCATGAGTATCAGGACAGGAGATTCAGGGCATGAGTTTCAGTGCATGAGTTTGAGGGCAGGAGTTTCACGGCATGAGATTCAGGGCATGCGTTTCAGGGCATGAGATTCAGGACATGAGTTTCAGGGCATGGGTATCAGGTCTGTGGTTTCAGGGCTTGAGATTCAGGGCAGCAGTTTCAGGGCAGGAGATTCAGGGCAGGAGATTCATGGCAGGTGTTTCAGTGCAAGAGTTTCTGTGCAAGAGTTTCAGGGCATGTCTTTCAGTGCGTGAGTTTCAGGGCGGGAGTTTCAGAGCTTGAGATTCAGGGCATGAGTCTCAGGGCAGGAGATTCACGGCTTGAGTTTAAGGTCATGAGATTTAGCGCATGAGATTCAATGCATGAGTTTCAGGGCAGAAGTTTCAGGGCATGAGATTCAGGGCATGAGTTTCAGGGTATGAGATTCAGGGCATGAGTTTCAGTGAAGGAGTTTCAGGGCATGTAATTCTGGGCATGAGTTTGAGGATATGAGATTCATGGCATGATATTCAGGGCAGCAGTTGCAGGGCATGAGGTTCAGGACATGAGTTTCAGTGCAGTAGTTTCAGGGCATGAGATTCAGGGCATGAGTTTCAGGGCATGTGATTCAGGACAGGAGTATGAAGGCATGAGATTCCGGGCATGAGTTTCAGTGCATGAGTTTGAGGGCCGGAATTTCAGGGCATGAGATTCAGGATATGAGCTTCAGGGCATGAGATTCAGTACATGAGTTTCAGGGCATGAATTTCAGGTCTGTGGTTTCCGGGCTTGAGATTCAGCGCAACAGTTTCAGAGCAGCAGTTTCAGGGCATGAGATTCAGGGCATGAGTTTCAGGGCAGGTGATTCAGGGCAGGAGTTTAAGGCTATGAGATTCAGGGCATGAGTTTCAGGCCAGGAGAATCAGGGCTTGAGTTTCAGAGCATAACATTCAGGGGATGAGTTTCAGTGCATGAATTTCAGGGCATGAGATTCAGGGCATGAGTTTCAGGACAGCAGATTCAGGGCATGAGTTTCAGTGCATGAGTTTGAGGGCAGGGGTTTCACGGCATGAGATTCAGGGCATGAGTTTCAGGGCATGTGATTCAGATAATGAGTTTCTAGGCAGATGATTCAGGGCAGGAGTTTTAGGTGCATGTGATTCAGGGCATGAGTTTCAGTGCATGAGATTCAGAGCTTGAGTTTCAGGGCATGAGGTTCAAGGCATGAGTTTCAGTGCATGAGATTCAGGGCATCAGTTTCAGTGCAGGAGTTTGAGTGCATGAGTTTCACGGCATGAGATTCAGGGCATGAGTTTTAGGGTAGGTGTTTCAGTGCAAGAGTTTCAGGGCTTGAGATTTTGGGCATGAATTTCAGGGCAGGAATTTCAGGGCATGACATTCAGGGCATGTGTTTTAGGGCAGGTGTTTCAGTGCAAGAGTTTGAGGGCATGAGATTCAGGGCATGAGTTTCAGGGCATGTGATTCAGGAGAAGAATTTGAAGGCATGAGATTCAGGGCATGAGTTTCAGAGCATGACATTCAGGGGATGAGTTTCAGTGCATGAATTTCAGGGCATGAGATTCAGGGCATGAGTATCAGGACAGGAGATTCAGGGCATGTGTTTCAGTGCATGAGTTTGAGGGCAGGAGTTTCACGGCATGAGATTCAGGGCATGAGTTTCAGGGCATGAGATTCAGGGCATGAGTTTCAGGGCATGTGATTCAGATAATGAGTTTCTGGGCAGATGATTCAGGGCAGGGGTTTTAAGGCATGTGATTCAGGGCATGAGTTTCAGTGCATGAGATTCAGGGCTTGAGTTTCAGGGCATGAGGTTCAGGCATGAGTTTCAGTGCATGAGATTCAGGGCATCAGTTTCAGGGCAGGAGTTTCAGTGCATGAGTTTCACGGCATGAGATTCAGGGCATGAGTTTTAGGATAGGTGTTTCAGTGCAAGAGTTTCAGGGCTTGAGATTTTGGACATGAGTTTCAGGGCAGGAGTTTCAGTGCATGAGTTTCACGGCATGAGATTCAGGGCATGAGTTTTAGGGTAGGTGTTTCAGTGCAAGAGTTTGAGGGCATGAGATTCAGGGCATGAGTTTCAGAGCATGACATTCAGGGGATGAGTTTCAGTGCATGAATTTCAGGGCATGAGATTCAGGGCATGAGATTCAGGGCATGAGTATCAGGACAGGAGATTCAGGGCATGAGTTTCAGTGCATGAGTTTGAGGGCAGGAGTTTCACGGCATGAGATTCAGGGCATGAGTTTCAGGGCATGAGATTCAGGACATGAGTTTCAGGGCATGGGTTTCAGGACATGAGTTTCAGGGCATGGGTTTCAGGTCTGTGGTTTCAGGGCTTGAGATTCAGGGCAGCAATTTCAGGGCAGGAGATTCAGGGCAGGAGATTCAGGGCAGGTGTTTCAGTGCAAGAGTTTCAGTGCAAGAGTTTCAGGGCATGTCTTTCAGTGCATGAGTTTAAGGTCATGAGATTTAGCGCATGAGATTCAATGCATGAGTTTCAGGGCATGAGATTCAGGGCATGAGTTTCAGGGCAGGAGATTCACGGCTTGAGTTTTAGGTCATGAGATTTAGCGCATGACATTCAGTGCAGGAGTTTCAGGGCAGAAGTTTCAGGGCATGAGATTCAGGGAATGAGTTTCAGGACATGAAATTCAGGACAAGAGTCAGGGCATGTAATTCAGGCCGTGAGTGTCATGATATGAGATTCATGGCATTAGTTTCAGTGCATGAGTTTCAGGGCAGCAGTTTCAGGGTATGAGATTTAGGTCATGAGTTTCAGTGCATGAGATTCAGGGCTTGAGTTTCAGCTCATGAGGTTCAGGACAGGAGATTGAAGGCATGAGATTCAGGGCATGAGTTTCAGAGCATGACATTTAGGGGATGAGATTCAGTGCATGAATTTCAGAGCATGAGATTCAGGGCATGAGATTCAGTGCATGAGTTTGAGGGCAGGAGTTTCAAGGCATGAGATTCAGGGCATGAGTTTCAGGGCATGAGATTCAGGGTAGGAATTTCAGGGCATGTGATTCAGATAATGAGTTTCTGGGCAGATGATTCAGGGCAGGAGTTTTAGGGCATGTGATTCAGGGCATGAGTTTCAGTGCATGAGTTTCAGGGCAGGAGTTTCAGGGTATGAGATTTAGGGCATGAGTTTCAGTGCATGAGATTCAGGGCTTGAGTTTCAGGGCATGAGGTTCAGGGCATGAGTTTCAGTGCATGAGATTCAGGGCATCATTTTCAGGGCAGGAGTTTCAGTGCATGAGTTTCACGGCATGAGATTCAGGGCATGAGTTTTAGGGTAGGTGTTTCAGTGCAAGAGTTTCAGGGCATGAGATTCAGGGCATGAGTTTCAGGGCATGTGATTCAGGACAGGAGTTTGAAGGCATGAGATTCAGGGCATGTGTTTCAGAGCATGACATTCAGGGGATGCGTTTCAGTGCATGAATTTCAGGGCATGAGATTCAGGACATGAGATTCAGGGCATGAGTATCAGGACAGGAGATTCAGGGCATGAGTTTCAGTGCATGAGTTTGAGGGCAGGAGTTTCACGGCATGAGATTCAGGGCATGCGTTTCAGGGCATGAGATTCAGGACATGAGTTTCAGGGCATGGGTATCAGGTCTGTGGTTTCAGGGCTTGAGATTCAGGGCAGCAGTTTCAGGGCAGGAGATTCAGGGCAGGAGATTCATGGCAGGTGTTTCAGTGCAAGAGTTTCTGTGCAAGAGTTTCAGGGCATGTCTTTCAGTGCATGAGTTTCAGGGCGGGAGTTTCAGAGCTTGAGATTCAGGGCATGAGTCTCAGGGCAGGAGATTCACGGCTTGAGTTTAAGGTCATGAGATTTAGCGCATGAGATTCAATGCATGAGTTTCAGGGCAGAAGTTTCAGGGCATGAGATTCAGGGCATGAGTTTCAGGGTATGAGATTCAGGGCATGAGTTTCAGTGAAGGAGTTTCAGGGCATGTAATTCTGGGCATGAGTTTGAGGATATGAGATTCATGGCATGATATTCAGGGCAGCAGTTGCAGGGCATGAGGTTCAGGACATGAGTTTCAGTGCAGTAGTTTCAGGGCATGAGATTCAGGGCATGAGTTTCAGGGCATGTGATTCAGGACAGGAGTATGAAGGCATGAGATTCCGGGCATGAGTTTCAGTGCATGAGTTTGAGGGCCGGAGTTTCAGGGCATGAGATTCAGGATATGAGCTTCAGGGCATGAGATTCAGTACATGAGTTTCAGGGCATGAATTTCAGGTCTGTGGTTTCCGGGCTTGAGATTCAGCGCAACAGTTTCAGAGCAGCAGTTTCAGGGCATGAGATTCAGGGCATGAGTTTCAGGGCAGGTGATTCAGGGCAGGAGTTTAAGGCTATGAGATTCAGGGCATGAGTTTCAGGCCAGGAGAATCAGGGCTTGAGTTTCAGAGCATAACATTCAGGGGATGAGTTTCAGTGCATGAATTTCAGGGCATGAGATTCAGGGCATGAGTTTCAGGACAGCAGATTCAGGCCATGAGTTTCAGTGCATGAGTTTGAGGGCAGGGGTTTCACGGCATGAGATTCAGGGCATGAGTTTCAGGGCATGTGATTCAGATAATGAGTTTCTAGGCAGATGATTCAGGGCAGGAGTTTTAGGTGCATGTGATTCAGGGCATGAGTTTCAGTGCATGAGATTCAGGGCTTGAGTTTCAGGGCATGAGGTTCAAGGCATGAGTTTCAGTGCATGAGATTCAGGGCATCAGTTTCAGTGCAGGAGTTTGAGTGCATGAGTTTCACGGCATGAGATTCAGGGCATGAGTTTTAGGGTAGGTGTTTCAGTGCAAGAGTTTCAGGGCTTGAGATTTTGGGCATGAATTTCAGGGCAGGAATTTCAGGGCATGACATTCAGGGCATGTGTTTTAGGGCAGGTGTTTCAGTGCAAGAGTTTGAGGGCATGAGATTCAGGGCATGAGTTTCAGGGCATGTGATTCAGGAGAAGAATTTGAAGGCATGAGATTCAGGGCATGAGTTTCAGAGCATGACATTCAGGGGATGAGTTTCAGTGCATGAATTTCAGGGCATGAGATTCAGGGCATGAGTATCAGGACAGGAGATTCAGGGCATGTGTTTCAGTGCATGAGTTTGAGGGCAGGAGTTTCACGGCATGAGATTCAGGGCATGAGTTTCAGGGCATGAGATTCAGGACATGAGTTTCAGGGCATGGGTTTCAGGTCCGTGGTTTCAGGGCTTGAGATTCAGGACAGCAATTTCAGGGCAGGAGATTCAGGGCAGGAGATTCAGGGCAGGTGTTTCAGTGCAAGAGTTTCAGTGCAAGAGTTTCAGGGCATGTCCTTCAGTGCATGAGTTTCAGGGCAGGAGTTTCAGAGCTTGAGATTCAGGGCATGAGTTTCAGGGCAGCAGATTCACGGCTTGAGTTTAAGGTCATGAGATTTAGCGCATGAGATTCAATGCATGAGTTTCAGGGCATGAGATTCAGGGCATGAGTTTCAGGGCAGGAGATTCACGGCTTGAGTTTTAGGTCATGAGATTTAGCGCATGAGATTCAGTGCATGAGTTTCAGGGCACAAGTTTCAGGGCATGAGATTCAGGGAATGAGTTTTAGGACATGAGATTCAGGGCAAGAGTCAGGGCATGTAATTCAGGGCGTGAGTGTCATGATATGAGATTCATGGCATTAGTTTCAGAGCATGAGTTTCAGGGCAGCAGTTTCAGGGTATGAGATTTAGGGCATGAGTTTCAGTGCATGAGATTCAGGGCTTGAGTTTCACGGCATGAGGTTCAGGGCATGAGTTTCAGGGCATGTGATTCAGGACAGGAGTTTGAAGGCATGAGATTCAGGGCATGAGTTTCAGAGCATGACATTTAGGGGATGAGTTTCAGTGCATGAATGTCAGAGCATGAGATTCAGGGCATGAGATTCAGTGCATGAGTTTGAGGGCAGGAGTTTCAAGGCATGAGATTCAGGGCATGAGTTTCAGGGCATGAGATTCAGGGCAGGAATTTCAGGGCATGTGATTCAGATAATGAGTTTCTGGGCAGATGATTCAGGGCAGGAGCTTTAGGGCATGTGATTCAGGGCATGAGTTTGAGTGCATGAGTTTCAGGGCAGGAGTTTCAGGGTATTAGATTTAGGGCATGAGTTTCAGGGCATGTGATTCAGGACAGGAGTTTGAAGGCATGAGATTCAGTGCATGAGTTTCAGAGCCTGACATTCAGGGGATGCGTTTCAGTGCATGAATTTCAGGGCATGAGATTCAGGGCATGAGTATCAGGACAGGAGATTCAGGGCATGAGTTTCAGTGCATGATTTTGAGGGCAGGAGTTTCACGGCATGAGATTCAGGGCATGCGTTTCAGGGCATGAGATTCAGGACATGAGTTTCAGGGCATAGGTATCAGGTCTGTGGTTTCAGGGCTTGAGATTCAGGGCAGCAGTTTCAGGGCAGGAGATTCAGGGCAGGTGTTTCAGTGCAAGAGTTTCAGTGCAAGAGTTTCAGGGCATGTCTTTCAGTGCATGAGTTTCAGGGCGGGAGTTTCAGAGCTTGAGATTCAGGGCATGAGTTTCAGGGCAGGAGATTCACGGCTTGAGTTTCAGGTCATGAGATTTAGCGCATGAGATTCAATGCATGAGTTTCAGGGCAGTAGTTTCAGGGCATGAGATTCAGGGCATGAGTTTCAGGGCAGGAGATTCACGGCTTGAGTTTAAGGTCATGAGATTTAGCGCATGAGATTCAGTGCATGAGCTTCAGGGCAGAAGTTTCAGGGTATGAGATTCAGGGCATGAGTTTCAGTGAAGGTGTTTCAGGGCATGAAATTCAGGGCATGAGTTTGAGGATATGAGATTCATGGCATGATATTCAGGGCAGCAGATGCAGGGCATGAGGTTCAGGACATGAGTTTCAGTGCAGTAGTTTCAGGGCATGAGATTCAGGGCATGAGATTCAGGGCATGTGATTCAGGACAGGAGTTTGAAGTCATGAGATTCCGGGCATGAGTTTCAGTGCATGAGTTTGAGGGCAGGAGTTTCAGGGTATGAGATTCAGGATATGAGTTTCAGGGCATGAGATTCAGTACATGAGTTTCAGGGCATGAATTTCAGGTCTGTGGTTTCCGAGCTTGATATTCAGCGCAGCAGTTTCAGGGCATGAGATTCAGGGCATGTGTTTCAGGGCAGGTGATTCAGGGCAGGAGTTTAAGGCTATGAGATTCAGGCCATGAGTTCAGGGCCAGGTGAATCAGGGCATGAGTTTCAGAGCATAACATTCATGGGATGAGTATCAGTGCATGAGTTTTAGGGTAGGTGTTTCAGTGCAAGAGTTTCAGGGCTTGAGATTTTGCGCATGAGTTTCCAGGGCATGTAATTCAGGAGAAGAATTTGAAGGCATGAGATTCAGGGCATGAGATTCAGGGCATGAGTTTCAGGACAGGAGATTCAGGGCATGAGTTTCAGTGCATGAGTTTGAGGGCAGGGGGTTCACGGCATGAGATTCAGGGCATGAGTTTCAGGGCATGTGTTTCAGATAATGAGTTTCTAGGCAGATGATTCAGGGCAGGAGTTTTAGGCATGTAATTCAGGGCATGAGTTTCAGGGCATGTGATTCAGGAGAAGAATTTGAAGGCATGAGATTCAGGGCATGAGTTTCAGAGCATGAAATTCAGGGGATGAGTTTCAGTGCATGAATTTCAGGGCATGAGATTCAGGGCATGAGTATTAGGACAGGAGATTCAGGGCATGAGTTTCAGTGCATGAGTTTGAGGGCAGGAGTTTCACGGCATGAGATTCAGGGCATGAGTTTCAGGGCATGAGATTCAGGACATGAGTTTCAGGGCATGGGTTTAAGGACATGAGTTTCAGGGCATGGCTTTAAGGTCCGTGGTTTCAGGGCTTGAGATTCAGGGCCGCAATTTCAGGGCAAGAGATTCAGGGCAGGAGATTCAGGGCAGGTGTTTCAGTGCAAGAGTTTCAATGCAACAGTTTCAGGGCATGTCTTTCAGTGCATGAGTTTCAGGGCAGGAGTTTCAGAGCTTGAGATTCAGGGCATGAGTTTCAGGGCAGGAGATTCACGGCTTGAGTTTAAGGTCATGAGATTTAGCGCATGAGATTCAATGCATGAGTTTCAGGGCATGAGATTCAGGGCAGGAATTTCAGGGCAATATAATTCAGGGCATGAGTTTCTGGGCAGATGATTCAGGGCAGGAGTTTTAGGGCATGTGATTCAGGGCATGAGTTTCAGTACATGAGTTTCAGGGCAGGAGTTTCAGGGTATGAGATTTAGGGCATGAGTTTCAGGGCATGTGATTCAGGACAGGAGTTTGAAGGCATGAGATTCAGGGCATGAGTTTCAGAGCATGACATTCAGGGGATGCGTTTCAGTGCATGAATTTCAGGGCATGAGATTCAGGGCATGAGATTCAGGGCATGAGTATCAGGACAGGAGATTCAGGGCATGAGTTTCAGTGCATGAGTTTGAGGTCAGGAGTTTCACGGCATGAGATTCAGGGCATGCGTTTCAGGGCATGAGATTCAGGACATGAGTTTCAGGGCATGGGTATCAGGTCTGTGGTTTCAGGGCTTGAGATTCAGGGGCATCAGTTTCAGGGCAGGAGATTCAGGGCAGGTGTTTCAGTGCAAGAGTTTCAGTGCAAGAGTTTCAGGGCATGTCTTTCAGTGCATGAGTTTCAGGGCAGGAGTTTCAGAGCTTGAGATTCAGGGCATGAGTTTCAGGGCAGGAGATTCAGGGCTTGAGTTTCAGGGCATGATGTTCAAGGCATGAGTTTCAGTGCATGAGATTCAGGGCATCAGTTTCAGTGCAGGAGTTTGAGTGCATGAGTTTCAACGGCATGAGATTCAGGGCATGAGTTTTAGGGTAGGTGTTTCAGTGCAAGAGTTTCAGGGCTTGAGATTTTTGGGCATGAATTTCAGGGCAGGAATTTCAGGGCATGACATTCAGGGCATGTGTTTTAGGGCAGGTGTTTCAGTGCAAGAGTTTGAGGGCATGAGATTCAGGGCATGCGTTTCAGGGCATGTGATTCAGGGAGAAGAATTTGAAGGCATGAGATTCAGGGCATGAGTTTCAGAGCATGACATTCAGGGGATGAGTTTCAGTGCATGAATTTCAGGGCATGAGATTCAGGGCATGAGTATCAGGACAGGAGATTCAGGGCATGTGTTTCAGTGCATGAGTTTGAGGGCAGGAGTTTCACGGCATGAGATTCAGGGCATGAGTTTCAGGGCATGAGATTCAGGACATGAGTTTCAGGGCATGGGTTTCAGGTCCGTGGTTTCAGGGCTTGAGATTCAGGACAGCAATTTCAGGGCAGGAGATTCAGGGCAGGAGATTCAGGGCAGGTGTTTCAGTGCAAGAGTTTCAGTGCAAGAGTTTTCAGGGCATGTCCTTCAGTGCATGAGTTTCAGGGCAGGAGTTTCAGAGCTTGAGATTCAGGGCATGAGTTTCAGGGCAGCAGATTCACGGCTTGAGTTTAAGGTCATGAGATTTAGCGCATGAGATTCAATGCATGAGTTTCAGGGCATGCAGATTCAGGGCATGAGTTTCAGGGCAGGAGATTCACGGCTTGAGTTTTAGGTCATGAGATTTAGCGCATGAGATTCAGTGCATGAGTTTCAGGGCACAAGTTTCCAGGGCATGAGATTCAGGGAATGAGTTTTAGGACATGAGATTCAGGGCAAGAGTCAGGGCATGTAATTCAGGGCGTGAGTGTCATGATATGAGATTCATGGCATTAGTTTCAGAGCATGAGTTTCAGGGCAGCAGTTTCAGGGTATGAGATTTAGGGCATGAGTTTCAGTGCATGAGATTCAGGGCTTGAGTTTCACGGCATGAGGTTCAGGGCATGAGTTTCAGGGCATGTGATTCAGGACAGGAGTTTGAAGGCATGAGATTCAGGGCATGAGTTTCAGAGCATGACATTTAGGGGATGAGTTTCAGTGCATGAATGTCAGAGCATGAGATTCAGGGCATGAGATTCAGTGCATGAGTTTGAGGGCAGGAGTTTCAAGGCATGAGATTCAGGGCATGAGTTTCAGGGCATGAGATTCAGGGCAGGGAATTTCAGGGCATGTGATTCAGATAATGAGTTTCTGGGCAGATGATTCAGGGCAGGAGCTTTAGGGCATGTGATTCAGGGCATGAGTTTGAGTGCATGAGTTTCAGGGCAGGAGTTTCAGGGTATTAGATTTAGGGCATGAGTTTCAGGGCATGTGATTCAGGACAGGAGTTTGAAGGCATGAGATTCAGTGCATGAGTTCAAGAGCCTGACATTCAGGGGATGCGTTTCAGTGCATGAATTTCAGGGCATGAGATTCAGGGCATGAGTATCAGGACAGGAGATTCAGGGCATGAGTTTCAGTGCATGATTTTGAGGGCAGGAGTTTCACGGCATGAGATCAGGGCATGCGTTTCAGGGCATGAGATTCAGGACATGAGTTTCAGGGCATAGGTATCAGGTCTGTGGTTTCAGGGCTTGAGATTCAGGGCAGCAGTTTCAGGGCAGGAGATTCAGGGCAGGTGTTTCATGTGCAAGAGTTTCAGTGCAAGAGTTTCAGGGCATGTCTTTCAGTGTGCATGAGTTTCAGGCGGGAGTTTCAGAGCTTGAGATTCAGGGCATGAGTTTCAGGGGCAGGAGATTCACGGCTTGAGTTTCAGGTCATGAGATTTAGCGCATGAGATCAATGCATGAGTTTCAGGGCAGTAGTTTCCAGGGCATGAGATTCAGGGCATGAGTTTCAGGGCAGGAGATTCACGGCTTGAGTTTAAGGTCATGAGATTTAGCGCATGAGATTCAGTGCATGAGCTTCAGGGCAGAAGTTTCAGGGTATGAGATTCAGGGCATGAGTTTCAGTGAAGGTGTTTCAGGGCATGAAATTCAGGGCATGAGTTTGAGGATATGAGATTCATGGCATGATATTCAGGGCAGCAGATGCAAGGGCATGAGGTTCAGGACATGAGTTTCAGTGCAGTAGTTTCAGGGCATGAGATTCAGGGCATGAGATTCAGGGCATGTGATTCAGGACAGGAGTTTGAAGTCATGAGATTCCGGGCATGAGTTTCAGTGCATGAGTTTGAGGGCAGGAGTTTCAGGGTATGAGATTCAGGATATGAGTTTCAGGGCATGAGATTCAGTACATGAGTTTCAGGGCATGAATTTCAGGTCTGTGGTTTCCGAGCTTGATATTCAGCGCAGCAGTTTCAGGGCATGGAGATTCAGGGCATGTGTTTCAGGGCAGGTGATTCAGGGCAGGAGTTTAAGGCTATGAGATTCAGGCCATGAGTTTCAGGCCAGGTGAATCAGGGCATGAGTTTCAGAGCATAACATCTATGGGATGAGTATCAGTGCATGAGTTTTAGGGTAGGTGTTTCAGTGCAAGAGTTTCAGGGGCTTGAGATTTTGCGCATGAGTTTCAGGGGCATGTAATTCAAGGAGAAGAATTTGAAGGCATGAGATTCAGGGCATGAGATTCAGGGCATGAGTTTCAGGACAGGAGATTCAGGCTGAGTTTCAGTGCATGAGTTTGAGGGCAGGGGGTTCACGGCATGAGATTCAGGGCATGAGTTTCAGGGCATGTGTTTCAGATAATGAGTTTCTAGGCAGATGATTCAGGGCAGGAGTTTTAGGGCATGTAATTCAGGGCATGAGTTTCAGGGCATGTGATTCAGGGAAAGAATTTGAAGGCATGAGATTCAGGGCATGAGTTTCAGAGCATGACATTCAGGGGATGAGTTTCAGTGCATGAATTTCAGGGCATGAGATTCAGGGCATGAGTATTAGGACAGGAGATTCAGGGCATGAGTTTCAAGTGCATGAGTTTGAGGGCATGTTTCACGGCATGAGATTCTGGGGCATGAGTTTCCAGGGCATGAGATTCAGGACATGAGGTTTCAGGGCATGGGTTTAAGGACATGAGTTTCAGGGCATGGCTTTAAGGTCCGTGGTTTCAGGGCTTGAGATTCAGGGCCGCAATTTCAGGGCAAGAGATTCAGGGCAGGAGATTCAGGGCAGGTG
>NW_027276305.1:0-41667 GCF_030028105.1 Mobula birostris | reverse complement strand
GGTGAGTGGGTTTCGGATATAGACACGGTAGTGGGGTTTTCTAAAGATAGAAGAGTGTGGTATTTGGGTAAAGATAGTGGGGAGTGGGGTTTCGGAAATATAGAGGGGTTTGGGGTTTGGGTGAAGATAGAGGTGATTGGGGTTTGATAAAGATAGAGGAGAGTGCGGTTTGGTAAAGATAAAGGGGATTGGGTTTGGGTATAGATAGAAATGAGTGGGGTTTGGGTAAAGATAGAGGGGAGTGGGGTTTGGTATAGATAAAGGGGAGTGTGTTTGATAAAGATAGAGGGGGAGTGGGATTTGGTAAAGATAGAGGGGAGTGAGGTTTGGGTGAAGATAGAGGGGACTGCGGTCTGGGTTAAGATAGAGGGGAGTGGGGTTTGGGTAAAGATAGAGAGGATTGGGGTTTGGTAAAGATAAAGGGGAGTGGGTTTGGTAAAGATAGAGGGGAGTGGGGTTTGGGTGAAGATGGAGGGGAGTGGTGTTTCGCTGAAGATAGAGGGGAGTGGGGTTTCGTAAAGATAGAGGTCAGTGGGGTTTGGGTGAAGATAGAGGGCAGTGGTGCTTGGGTAAAGATAGAGGGGAGTGGGGTTTGGAAAAGATAGAGGGGAGTGTGGTTTCAGTGAGGATAGAGGGGAGTGGGGTTTGGTAAAGATATCGGGGTGTTGGTCTTGGTAAAGATAGAGGGGAGTTGGTTTGGGTAAAGATAGAGGGGAGTGGCGTTTGGATGAAGATAGAGGGGAGTAAGTTTTGCTAAAGATAGAGGGCTGTGTGGTCTGTGTGAAGATAGAGGGGAATGGAGTTTGGGTAAAGATAGTGCAGAGTGGGGGTTTGGGTAACGATACGGAGGATTTGGGTTTCATAAAGATATAAGGGAGTGGGGTTTATGTGAAGATAGAGGGGAGTGGGTTTCGTAAAGATAGAGGGGTGTGGGGTGTGGATAAAGATAGAGGGGAGTGGGGTTTCGTTAGGATAGCGTTGAGTGGGATTTGGGTAACGCTAGAGGGGAATGGGGCTTTGGTAAAGATAAAGGGGAGTGTGGTTTGGTGATGATAGAGGGGAGTGGAGTTTTGGTCATGATAGAGGCGATTGGAATTTGGGTGGAGATAGAGGGGAGTGTGACTTTGGTAAAGTTAGAGGGGAGTTGAGTTTGGGAAAAGATAGAGGGGAGTGGGGTTTGGGTGAAGAGAGAGCGGTGTGGGTTTTCGTAAAGACAGAGGGGACTGGGGTTTGGGTAATGTTGGAGGGGAGTGGGGTTTCGTTAGGATAGAGCGGAGTGGGGTTTGGGTAAAGATAGAGGGGAGTGGGGTTTGGTAAAGATAGAGAGGAGTGGAGTTTGGGTGAAGATAGAGGGGAGTGGCGTCTGGGTTAAGATAGAGGGGAGTGGGGTTTGGGAAAAGTTAGAGTGGAGTGGGATTTGGTAAAGATAGAGGGGAGTGGGGTTTGGGTGAAGATAGAGGGGAGTGGGGTTTGGTAAAGATAGAGGGGAGTGGGGTTTGATAAAGATAGAGGGGAGTGGGGTTTGGTAAAGATAGAGGGGAGTGGGATTTGGTAAAGATAGAGGGGAGTGGGGTTTGGTAAAGATGGAGGGGAGTGGGGTTTGATAAAGATAGAGGGGAGTGGGGTTTGGTAAAGATAGAGGGGAGTGGGATTTGGTAAAGATAGAGGGTAGTGGGTATTGTGTGAAGATAGAGGGGAGTGGTGTTTGGGTGAACATAGAGGGGAGTGGGGTTTGGGTAAAGATAGAGGGGAGTGGGATTTGGGTAAAGATATAGGGGAGTGGGGTTTGGTAAAGATAGAGGGGAGTGGGGTTTGGTAATGATAGTGGTGAGTGGGTTTTGGATATAGACACTGTAGTGGGGTTTTCTAAAGATAGAGGGGTGTGTTGTTTGGGTAAAGACAGAGGGGAGTGGGGTTTGGTAAAGATAGAGGGGAGTGGGGTTTGGTAAAGATAGAGGGGAGAGGGATTTGGTAAAGATATAGGGGAGTGGGGTTTGGGTGAAGATAGAGGGGAGTGGGGTTTGGTCAAGATAGAGGGGAGTGGGGTTTGATAAAGACAGAGAGGGTTGGGGTCTGGTAAAGATAGAGGGGAGTGGGATTTGGTAAAGATAGATGGGAGTGGGATTTGAGTGAAGAAAGAAGGTAGTGGGGTTTGGGGGAACATAGAGGGGAGTGGGATTTGGGTAATGATAGAGGGGAGTGGGGTTTGGTAAAGATAGAGGTGAGTGGGGTTTGGATACAGACACGGGGTGGGGTTTTCTATAGATAGAGGGGTGTGGTGTTTGGGTAAAGACAGAGGGGAGTGGGGTTTCGGAAAGGTTGAGGGGTTTGGGGTTTGAGTGAAAATAGAGGTGATTGGGGTTAGATAAAGATAGAGGGAAGTGGGGTTTGGGTAAAGATAGAGAGGATTTGGGTTTGGTAAAGATAGAGGGGAGTGGGTTTGATAAAGATAGAGGGGAGTGGGATTTGGTAAAGATAGAGGGGAGTGGGGTTTGGGTGAAGGTAGAGGAGAGTTGGGTTTGGGTGAAGATAGCGGGGAGTGGGGTTTGGGTAAAGATAGAGGGGAGTGGGGTTTGGTAAAGATAGAGGGGAGAGGGGTTTGGTAAAGAGAGAGGGGAGTGGGATTTGGTAAAGATAAAGGGGAGTGGGGTTTGGGTATAGATAGAGGGGAGTGGGGTTTGGGTAAAGATAGAGGGAAGTGGGGTTTGGTAAAGATAGAGGGGAGTGGGTTTGATAAAATAGAGAGGAGTGGGATTTGGTAAAGGTAGAGGGGTGTTTGTATTGTGTGAAGATAGAGGGGAGTGGGGTTTGTGTGAACATAGAGGGGAGTGGGGTTTGGGTAAAGATAGAGGGGAGTGGGGTTTGGGTAAATATATAGGGGAGTGGGGATTGACAAAGATAGAGGGGAGTGGGGTTTGGGTAAAGACAGAGGGGAGTGGGGTTTGGATGAAGATAGAGGGGAGTGAGTTTTGCTAAAGATGGAGGGCTGTGTGGTCAGGGAATAGATAGAGGGGAGTGGGGTTTGGGAAAAGTTAGAGGGGAGTGGGGTTTGGTAAAGATAGAGGGGAGTGGGGTTTGGTAAAGATAGAGTGGAGTGGGATTTGTTAAAGATAGAGGGGAGTGGGGTTTGATAAAGATAGAGGGGAGTGGTGTTTGGTAAAGATAGAGGGGAGTGGGATTCGTAAAGACAGAGGGGAGTGGGGTTTGGTAAAGATAGAGTGGAGTGGGATTTGGTAAAGATAGAGGGTAGTGGGTATTGTGTGAAGATAGAGGGGAGTGAGTTTTGCTAAAGATGGAGGGCTGTGTGGTCGGGGAATAGATAGAGGGGAGTGGGATTTGGGTAAATATAGAGGCGAATGAGGTTTCGTAAAGATAGAGGGGGTGGTGTTTGGGTAAAGATAGAGGGGTGTGGAGTTTGGTAAAGATAGAGAGGAGTGGAGTTTGGATGAAGATACAGGGGAGTGCGGTCTGGGTTAAGATAGAGGGGAGTGGGGTTTGGGTAACGCTAGAGGGGATTGGGGCTTTGGTAAAGATAAAGGGGAGTGTGGTTTGGGTGATGATAGAGGGGAGTGGAGTTTGGGTCATGATGGAGGGGAGTGGAATTTGGGTGAAGATAGAGGGGAGTGTGACTTTGGGAACGTTAGAGGGGAGTTGAGTTTGGGAAAAGATAGAGGGGAGTGGGGTTTGGGTGAAGAGAGAGCGGTGTGGGTTTTCGTAAAGATAGAGGGGAGTGGGGTTTGGGTAATGTTAGAGGGGAGTGGGGTTTCGTTAGGATAGAGCGGAGTGGGGTTTGGGTAAAGATAGAGGGGAGTGGGGTTTGGTAAAGGTAGAGAGGAATGGAGTTTGGGTGAAGATAGAGGGGAGTGGGGTCTGGGTTACGATAGAGGGGAGTGGGGTTTGGGAAAAGTTAGAGGGGAGTGGGGTTTGGTAAAGATAGAGGGGAGTGGGGTTTGGTAAAGATAGAGTGGAGTGGGATTTGGTAAAGATAGAGGAGAGTGGGGTTTGGGTGAAGATAGAGGGGAGTGGGGTTTGGTAAAGCTAGAGGGGATTGGGGTTTGATAAAGATAGAGGGGAGTGGTGTTTGGTAAAGATAGAGGGAAGTGGGATTTGGTAAAGACAGAGGGGAGTGGGATTTGGTAAAGATAGAGGGTAGTGGGTATTGTGTGAAGATAGAGGGGAGTGGGGTTTAGGTGAACATAGAGGGGAGTGGGGTTTGGGTAAAGATATAGGGGAGTGGGGTTTGGTAAAGATAGAGGGGAGTGGGGTTTGGTAATGATAGTGGTGAGTGGGTTTTGGATATAGACACGGTAGTGGGGTTTTCTAAAGATAGAGGGGTGTGTTGTTTGGGTAAAGACAGAGGGGAGTGGGGTTGGTAAAGATAGATGGGAGTGGGGTTTGGTAAAGATAGAGGGGAGAGGGATTTGGTAAAGATAGAGGGGAGTGGGGTTTGGTAAAGATAGAGGGGAGTGGGGTTTGATAAAGATAGAGGGGAGTGGGGTTTGGTAAAGATGAAGGGGATTGGGTTTGGGTATATATGGAGGGGAGTGGGGTTTGGGTAAAGATAGAGGGGAGTGCAGTTTGATAAAGACAGAGAGGGTTGGGATTTGGTAAAGATAGAGGGGAGTGGGATTTGGTATAGATAGATGGGAGTGGGGTTTGAGTGAAGAAAGAAGGTAGTGGGGTTTGGGGGAACATAGAGGGGAGTGGGATTTGGGTAATGATAGAGTGGAGTGGGGTTTGGTAAAGACAGAGGTGAGTGGGGTTTGGATACAGACACGGGGTGGGGTTTTCTAGAGATAGAGGGGTGTGGGGTTTGGGTAAAGACAGAGGGGAGTGGGGTTTCGGAAAGGTTGAGGGGTTTGGGGTTTGGGTGAAGATACAGGTGAGTGGGGTTTGATAAAGATAGAGGGGAGTGGGTTTGATAACGATAGAGGGGAGTGGGATTTGGTAAAGATAGAGGGGAGTGGGGTTTGGGTGAAGATAGAGGAGAGTTGGGTTTGGGTGAAGATAGCGGGAGTGGGGTTTGGGTAAAGATAGAGGGGAATGGGGTATGGTAAGGATGGAGGGGAGAGGGGTTTGGTAAAGAGAGAGGGGAGTGGGATTTGGTAAAGATAAAGGGGAGTGGGGTTTGGTAAAGATAGAGGGGAGTAGGGTCTCATAAAGATAGAGGGGAGTGGGGTTTGGGTGAACATAGAGGGGAGTGGGGTTTGGGTAAAGATAGAGGGGAGTGGGATTTGGGTAAAGATAGAGGCGAATGAGGTTTCGTAAAGATTGACGGGGTGGTGTTTGGGTAAAGATAGAGGGGTGTGGAGTTTGGTAAAGATAGAGAGGATTGGAGTTTGGGTGAAGATAGAGGGGAGTGCGGTCTGGGTTAAGATAGAGGGGAGTGGGGTTTGGGTAAAGATAGAGGGGAGTGGGGTTTGGGTGAAGATAGAGGGGAGTGGAGTTTGGGTAAAGATAGAGGGGAGTGGGGTTTGGGTGAAGATAGAGGGGAGTGTGTTTTCGTAAAGATAGAGGGGAGTGGGGTTTGGGTAAAGATCGAGGCGAATGGGGTTTCATAAAGATAGAGGGGTGTGGGGTTTGGGTAAAGATAGAGCTGTGTGGTGTTTGAGTAAAGACAGAGGGGAGTGTGGTTTTGGAAAGGTAGAGGTGTTTGGGGTTTGGGTGAAAATAGAGGTGATTGGGGTTAGATAAAGACAGAGTTAAGTGGGGCTTGGGTGAAGATAGAGGGGAGTGGTGGTTCGCTGAAGATAGAGGGGGTGGGGTTTCGTAAAGATAGAGGTGAGTGGGGTTTGGGTGAAGATAGAGGGCAGTGGGGCTTGGGTAAAGATAGAGGGGAGTGGGTTTTGGAAAAGATAGAGGGGAGTGTGGTTTGAGTGAGGATAGAGGGGAGTGGGGTTTGGTAAAGATATCAGGGTGTTGGGTTTGGTAAAGATAGAGGGGAGTTGGTTTGGGTAAAGATAGAGGGGAGTGGCGTTTGGATGAACATAGAGGGGAGTGAGTTTTGCTGAAGATAGAGGGCTGTGTGGTCTGGGTGAAGATAGAGGGGAATGGAGTTTGGGTAAAGATAGTGCAGAGTGGGGTTTGGGTAACGATGGAGAGGAGTTGGGTTTCATAAAGATATAGGGGAGTGGGGCTTATGTGAAGATAGAGGGGTGTGGGGTGTGGATAAAGATAGAGGGGAGTGGGGTTTCGTTAGGATAGCGGTGAGTGGGGTTTGGGTAACGCTAGAGGGGAGTGGGGCTTTGGTAAAGATAAAGGGGAGTGTGGTTTGGGTGATGATAGAGGGGAGTGGAGTTTGGGTCATGATAGAGGGGAGTGGAATTTGGGTGAAGATAGAGGGGAGTGTGACTTTGGTAAAGTTAGAGGGGAGTTGAGTTTGGGAAAAGATAGAGGGGAGCAGGGTTTGCGTGAACAGAGAGCGGTGTGGGTTTTCGTAAAGATAGAGGGGATTGGGGTTTGGGTAATGTTAGAGGGGAGTGGGGTTTGGGAAAAGTTAGAGGGGAGTGGGGTTTGGTAAAGATAGAGGGGAGTGGGGTTTGGTAAAGATAGAGTGGAGTGGGATTTGGTAAAGATAGAGTGGAGTGGGATTTGGTAAAGATAGAGGGGAGTGGGGTTTGGGTTAAGATAGAGGGGAGTGGGGTTTGGTAAAGATAGAGGGAAATTGGGATTTGGTAAAGATAGAGGGTAGTGGGTATTGAGTGAAGATAGAGGGGAGTGGGGTTTGGGTGAAGATAGAGGGGGGTGCGGTCTGGGTTAAGATAGAGGGGAGTGGGGTTTGGGTAAAGATAGAGGGGAGTGGGGTTTGGGTGAAGATAGAGGGGAGTGGAGTTTGGGTAAAGATAGAGGGGAGTGGGTTTGGGTGAAGATAGAGGGGAGTGTGTTTTTGTAAAGATAGAGGGGAGTGGGGTTTGGGTAAAGATCGAGGCGAATGGGGTTTCATAAAGATAGAGGGGTGTCAGGTTTGGGTAAAGATAGAGCTGTGTGGTGTTTGGGTAAAGACAGAGGGGAGTGGGGTTTCGGAAAGGTAGAGGTGTTTGGGTTTTGGGTGAAAATAGAGGTGATTGGGGTTAGATAAAGATAGAGGGAAGTGGGGTTTGGGTAAAGATAGAGAGGATTGGGGTTTGGTAAAGATAAAGGGGAGTGGGTTTGGTAAAGATAGAGGGGAGTGGGGTTTGGGTGAAGATAGAGGGGAGTGGTGTTTCGCTGAAGATAGAGGGGAGTGGGGTTTCGTAAAGATAGAGGTGAGTGGGGTTTGGGTGAAGATAGAGGGCAGTGGGGCTTGGGTAAAGATAGAGGGGAGTGGGGTTTGGAAAAGATATCGGGGTGTTGGGTTTGGTAAAGATAGAGGGGAGTTGGTTTGGGTAAAGATAGAGGGGAGTGGCGTTTGGATGAAGATAGAGGGGAGTGAGTTTTGCTAATGATAGAGGGCTGTGTGGTCTGGGTGAAGATAGAGGGGAATGGAGTTTGGGTAAAGATAGTGCAGAGTGGGATTTGGGTAACGATAGAGAGGAGTTGGGTTTCATAAGGATATAGGGGATTGGGGTTTATGTGAAGATAGAGGGGAGTGGGGTTTCGTAAAGATAGAGGGGTGTGGGGTGTGGATAAAGATAGAGGGGAGTGGGGTTTGGGTAACGCTAGAGGGGAGTGGGGCTTTGGTAAAGATAAAGGGGAGTGGAGTTTGGGTCATGATAGAGGGGAGTGGAATTTGGGTGAAGATAGAGGGGAGTGTGACTTTGGTAAAGTTAGAGGGGAGTTGAGTTTGGGAAAAGATAGAGGGGAGTGGGGTTTGGGTGAAGAGAGAGCGGTGTGGGTTTTCGTAAAGATAGAGGGGAGTGGGGTTTGGGTAATTTTAGAGGGGAGTGGGGTTTCGTTAGGATAGAGCGGAGTGGGGTCTGGGTTAAGATAGAGGGGAGTGGGGTTTGGGAAAAGTTAGAGGGGAGTGGGGTTTGGTAAAGATAGAGGGGAGTGGGGTTTGGTAAAGATAGAGTGGAGTGGGATTTGGTAAAGATAGAGGGGAGTGGGGTTTGGGTGAAGATAGAGGGAGTGGGGTTTGGTAAAGATAGAGGGGAGTGGGGTTTGATGAAGATAGAGGGGAGTGGGGTTTGCTAAAGATAGAGGGGAGTGGGATTTGGTAAAGATAGAGGGGAGTGGAGTTTGGTAAAGATAGAGTGGAGTGGGATTTGGTAAAGATAGAGGGGAGTGGGGTTTGGGTGAAGATAGAGGGGAGTGGGGTTTGGTAAAGATAGAGGGGAGTGGGGTTTGATAAAGATAGAGGGGAGTGGGGATTGGTAAAGATAGAGGGGAGTGGGGTTTGGTAGAGATGAAGGGGATTGGGTTTGGGTATATATAGAGGGGAGTGGGGTTTGGGTAAAGATAGAGGGGAGTGGGGTTTGATAAAGACAGAGAGCGTTGGGGTTTGTTAAAGATAGAGGGGAGTGGGATTTGGTAAAGATAGATGGGAGTGGGGTTTGAGTGAAGACAGAAGGTAGTGGGGTTTGGGGGAACATAGAGGGGAGTGGGATTTGGGTAATGATAGAGGGGACTGGGGTTTGGTAAAGATAAAGGTGAGTGGGGTTTGGATACAGACACGGGGTGGGCTTTTCTATAGATAGAGGGGTGTGGGGTTTGGGTAAAGACAGAGGGGAGTGGGGTTTCGGAAAGGTTGAGGGGTTTGGGGTTTGGGCGAAGATACAGGTGAGTGGGGTTTGATAAAGATAGAGGGGAGTGGGGCTTGGTAAAGAATAAGGGGATTGGGTTAGGGTATAGATAGAGGGGAGTGGGGTTAGGGTAAAGATAGAGGGGAGTGGGGTTGGGTAAAGATAGAGGGGAGTGGGTTTGATAAAGATAGAGGGGAGTGGGATTTGGTAAAGGTAGAGGGGAGTGGGGTTTGGGTGAATATAGAGGAGAGTTGGGTTTGGGTGAAGATAGCGGGGAGTGGGGTTTGGGTAAAGATGGAGGGGAGTGGGGTTTGGTAAAGATAGAGGGGAGAGGGGTTTGGTAAAGAGAGAGGGGAGTGGGATTTGGTAAAGATAAAGGGGAGTGGGGTTTGGATGAAGATAGAGGGGAGTGGGGTTTGGTAAAGATAGAGGGGAGTAGGGTTTGATAAAGATAGAGGGGAGTGGGGTTTGATAAAGATAAAGGGGATTGGGTTTGGGTATAGATAGAGGGGAGTGGGGTTTGGGTAAAGATAGAGGGAAGTGGGGTTAGGTAAAGATAGAGGGGAGTGGGTTTGATAAAATAGAGAGGAGTGGGATTTGGTAAAGATAGAGGGGTGTGGGTATTGTGTGATGATAGAGGGGAGTGGGGTTTGTGTGAACATAGAGGGGACTGGGGTTTGGGTAAAGATATAGGGGAGTGGGGTTTGACAAAGATAGAGGGGAGTGGGGGTTGGGTAAAGACAGAGGGGAGTGGGGTTTGGGTGAAGATAGAGGGGAGTGAGTTTTGCTAAAGATGGAGGGTGTGTGGTCTGGGTATAGATAGAGGGGAGTGAGGTTTGGGTAAAGATAGAGGGGAGTGGGGTTTGATAAAGATACAGGGGAGTGGGTTTGATAAAGTTGCAGGGGAGTGGGATTTGGTAAAGAGAGAGGGGAGTGGGGTTTGGGTGAAGATAGAGGGGAGTGTGGTTTGGGTGAAGATAGAGGGGAGTGGGGTTTGAGTAAAGATAGAGGGGAGAGGGGTTTGGTAAAGATAGAGGGGAGTGGGATTTGGTAAAGATAGAGGGTAGTGGGTATTGAGTGAAGATAGAGGGGAGTGGGGTTTGGGTGAACAGAGAGGGGAGTGGGGTTTGGGTAAAGATAGAGGGGAGTGGTATTTGGGTAAAGATAGAGGCGAATGAGGTTTCGTAAGGATAGAGTGGGTGGTGTTTGGGTAAAGATAGAGGGGTGTGCAGTTTGGTAAAGATAGAGAGGAGTGGAGTTTGGGTGAAGATAGAGGAGAGTGCGGTCTGGGTTAAGATAGAGGGGAGTGGGGTTTGGGTAAAGATAGAGGGGAGTGGGGTTTGGGTGAAGATAGAGGGGAGTGGAGGTTGGGTAAAGATAGAGGGGAGTGGGGTTTGGGTAAAGATAGAGCTGTGTGGTGTTTGGGTAAAGACAGAGGGGAGTGGCGTTTCGGAAAGGTAGAGGTGTTTGGGGTTTGTGTGACAATAGAGGTGATTGGGGTTAGATGAAGATAGAGGGAAGTGGGGTTTGGGTAAAGATAGAGAGGATTGGGGTTTGGTAAAGATAAAGGGGAGTGGGTTTGGTAAAGATAGAGGGCAGTGGGGCTTGGGTAAAGATAGAGGGGAGTGGGGTTTGGAAAAGATAGAGGGGAGTGTGGTTTGAGTGAGGATAGAGGGGAGTGGGGTTTGGTAAAGATATCGGGGTGTTGGGTTTGGTAAAGATAGAGGGGAGTTGGTTTGGGTAAAGATAGAGGGGAGTGGCGTTTGGATGAAGATAGAGAGGAGTGAGTTTTGCTAAAGATAGAGGGCTGTGTGGTCTGGGTGAACATAGAGGGGAATGGAGTTTGGGTAAAGTTAGTGCAGAGTGGGGTTTGGGTAACGATAGAGAGGAGTTGGGTTTCATAAAGATATAGGGGAGTGGGGTTTATGTGAAGATAGAGGGGAGTGGGGTTTCGTAAAGATAGAGGGGTGTGGGGTGTGGATAAAGATAGAGGGGAGAGGGGTTTCGTTAGGATAGCGGGGAGTGGGGTTTGGGTAATGCTAGAGGGGAGTGGGGCTTTGGTAAAGATAAAGGGGAGTGTGGTTTGTGTGATGATAGAGGGGAGTGGAGTTTGGGTCATGATAGAGGGGAGTGGAATTTGGGTGAAGATAGAGGGGAGTGTGACTTTGGTAAAGTTAGAGGGGAGTTGAGTTTGGGAAAAGATAGAGGGGAGTGGGGTTTGGGTGAAGAGAGAGCGGTGTGGGTTTTCGTAAAGATAGAGGGGAGTGGGGTTTGGGTAATGTTAGAGGGGAGTGGGGTTTCGTTAGGATAGAGCGGAGTGGGGTTTGGCTAAAGAAAGAGGGGGGTGGGGTTTGGTAAAGATAGAGAGGAGTGGAGTTTGGGTGAAGATAGAGAGGAGTGGGGTTTGCTAAAGATAGAGGGCTGTGTGGTCTGGGTGAACATAGAGGGGAATGGAGTTTGGGTAAAGTTAGTGCAGAGTGGGGTTTGGGTAACGATAGAGAGGAGTTGGGTTTCATAAAGATATAGGGGAGTGGGGTTTATGTGAAGATAGAGGGGAGTGGGGTTTCGTAAAGATAGAGGGGTGTGGGGTGTGGATAAAGATAGAGGGGAGAGGGGTTTCGTTAGGATAGCGGGGAGTGGGGTTTGGGTAATGCTAGAGGGGAGTGGGGCTTTGGTAAAGATAAAGGGGAGTGTGGTTTGTGTGATGATAGAGGGGAGTGGAGTTTGGGTCATGATAGAGGGGAGTGGAATTTGGGTGAAGATAGAGGGGAGTGGTATTTGGGTAAAGATAGAGGCGAATGAGGTTTCGTAAGGATAGAGTGGGTGGTGTTTGGGTAAAGATAGAGGGGTGTGCAGTTTGGTAAAGATAGAGAGGAGTGGAGTTTGGGTGAAGATAGAGGAGAGTACGGTCTGGGTTAAGATAGAGGGGAGTGGGGTTTGGGTAAAGATAGAGGGGAGTGGGGTTTGGGTGAAGATAGAGGGGAGTGGAGTTTGGGTAAAGATAGAGGGGAGTGGGGTTTGGGTGAAGATAGAGGGGAGTCTGTTTTTGTAAAGATAGAGGGGAGTGGGGTTTGGGTAAAGATCGAGGCGAATGTGGTTTTATAAAGATTGAGGGGTGTGGGGTTTGGGTAAAGATAGAGCTGTGTGGTGTTTGGGTAAAGACAGAGGGGAGTGGCGTTTCGGAAAGGTAGAGGTGTTTGGGGTTTGGGTGACAATAGAGGTGATTGGGGTTAGATGAAGATAGAGGGAAGTGGGGTTTGCGCAAAGATAGAGAGGATTGGGGTTTGGTAAAGATAAAGGGGAGTGGGTTTGGTAAAGATAGAGGGCAGTGGGGCTTGGGTAAAGATAGAGGGGAGTGGGGTTTGGAAAAGATAGAGGGGAGTGTGGTTTGAGTGAGGATAGAGGGGAGTGGGGTTTGGTAAAGATATCGGGGTGTTGGGTTTGGTAAAGATAGAGGGGAGTTGGTTTGGGTAAAGATAGAGGGGAGTGGCGTTTGGATGAAGATAGAGGGGAGTGAGTTTTGCTAAAGATAGAGGGCTGTGTGGTCTGGGTGAACATAGAGGGGAATGGAGTTTGGGTAAAGTTAGTGCAGAGTGGGGTTTGGGTAACGATAGAGAGGAGTTGGGTTTCATAAAGATATAGGGGAGTGGGGTTTATGTGAAGATAGAGGGGAGTGGGGTTTCGTAAAGATAGCGGGGAGTGGGGATAAAGATAGTGTGGGGTGTGGATAAAGATAGAGGGGAGAGGGGTTTCGTTAGGATAGCGGGGAGTGGGGTTTGGGTAATGCTAGAGGGGAGTGGGGCTTTGGTAAAGATAAAGGGGAGTGTGGTTTGTGTGATGATAGAGGGGAGTGGAGTTTGGGTCATGATAGAGGGGAGTGGAATTTGGGTGAAGATAGAGGGGAGTGTGACTTTGGTAAAGTTAGAGGGGAGTTGAGTTTGGGAAAAGATAGAGGGGAGTGGGGTTTGGGTGAAGAGAGAGCGGTGTGGGTTTTCGTAAAGATAGAGGGGAGTGGGGTTTGGGTAATGTTAGAGGGGAGTGGAGTTTCGTTAGGATAGAGCGGAGTGGGGTTTAGCTAAAGAAAGAGGGGGGTGGGGTTTGGTAAAGATAGAGAGGAGTGGAGTTTGGGTGAAGATAGAGGGGAGTGGGGTTTGGGTTAAGATAGAGGGGTGTGGGGTTTGGGAAAAGTTAGAGGGGAGTGGAGTTTGGTAAAGATAGAGGGGAGTGGGGTTTGGTAAAGATAGAGTGGAGTGGGATTTGGTAAAGATAGAGGGGAGTGGGGTTTGGTAAAGATAGAGGGGAGTGGGGTTTGGTAAAGATAGAGGGGAGTGGGGTTTGATAAAGATAGAGGGGAGTGGGGTTTGGTAAAGATAGAGGGGAGTGGGGTTTGGTAAAGATAGAGGGGAGTGGGATTTGGTAAAGATAGAGGGGAGTGGGGTTTGGTAAAGATAGAGGGTAGTGGGTATTGTGTGAAGATAGAGGGGAGTGGGATTTGGATGAACATAGAGGGGAGTGGGGTTTGGGTAAAGATAGAGGGGAGTGGGGTTTGGGTGAACATAGAGGGGAGTGGGGTTTGGGTAAAGATAGAGGGGAGTGGGATTTGGGTAAAGATATAGGGGAGTGGGGTTTGGTAAAGATAGAGGGGAGTGGGGTTTGGTAATGATAGTGCTGAGTGGGTTTTGGATATAGACACGGTAGTGGGGTTTTCTAAAGATAGAGGGGTGTGTTGTTTGGGTAAAGACAGAGGGGAGTGGGGTTTGGTAAAGATAGAGGGGAGTGGGTTTTGGTAAAGATAGAGGGGTTTGGGGTTTGGGTGAAGGTACAGGTGAGTGGGGTTTGATAAAGATAGAGGGGAGTGGGGCTTGGTAAAGAATAAGGGGATTGGGTTTGGGTAGAGATAGAGGGGAGTGGGGTTAGGGTAAAGATAGAGGGGAGTGGGTTTGATAAAGTTAGAGGGGAGTGGGATTTGGTAAAGACAGAGGGGAGTGGGGTTTGGGTGAAGATAGAGGAGAGTTGGGTTTGGGTGAAGATAGCGGGGAGTGGGGTTTGGGTAAAGATAGAGGGGAGTGGGGTTTGGTAAAGATAGAGGGGAGAGGGGTTTGGTAAAGATAGAGGGGAGAGGGGTTTGGTAAAGACAGAGGGGAGTGGGATTTGGTAAAGATAAAGGGGAGTGGGGTTTGGGTGAAGATAGAGGGGAGTGGGGTTTGGTAAAGATAGAGAGGAGTGGGGTATGATAAAGATAGAGGGGAGTGGGGTTTGATAAATATAAAGGGGATTGGGTTTGGTTATAGATAGAGGGGAGTGGGGTTTGGGTAAAGATAGAGGGAAGTGCGGTTTGGTAAAGATAGAGGGGAGTGGGTTTGATAAAATAGAGAGCAGTGGGATTTGGTAACGATAGAGGGTTGTGGGTATTGTGTGAAGATAGAGGGGAGTGAGGTTTGTGTGAACATAGAGGGGAGTGGGGTTTGGGTAAAGATAGAGGGGAGTGGGGTTTGGGTAAAGATATAGGGGAGTGGGGTTTGACAAAGATAGAGGGGAGTGGGGTTTGGGTAAAGACAGAGGGGAGTGGGGTTTGGGTGAAGATAGAGGGGAGTGAGTTTTGCTAAAGATGGAGGGCTGTGTGGTCTGGGTGAAGATAGAGGGGAGTGGGGTTTGGGTGAAGATATAGGGGAGTGGGGTTTGACAAAGATAGAGGGGAGTGGGGTTTGGGTAAAGACAGAGGGGAGTGGGGTTTGGGTGAAGATAGAGGGGAGTGAGTTTTGCTAAAGATGGAGGGCTGTGTGGTCTGGGTGAAGATAGAGGAGAGTGGGGTTTGGGTGAAGATAGAGGGGAATGGAGTTTGGGTAAAGATAGTGCGGAGTGGGGTTTGCGTAACGATAGCGAGGAGTTGGGTTTCATAAAGATATAGGGGAGTGGGGTTTATATGAAGATAGATGGGAGTGGGGTTTGGGTAAAGATAGAGGGGAGTGGGGTTTCGTTAGGATAGAGGGAAGTGCGGTTTGGGTAACTCGAGAGGGGAGTGTGGTTTGGTAAAGATAAAGGGGAGTGTGGTTTGGGTGAAGATAGTGGGGAGTGGGGTTTGGTAAAGATAGAGGGGAGTACGGTTTGCGTAAAGATAGAGGGGAGTGGGGTTTGGATGTAGATAGAGGGGAGTAAGGTTTGGTAAAGATAGAGGGGAGTGTGGTTTGTGTGATGATAGAGGGGAGTGGGGCTGGTAAATTTAAAGGGGTGTGGGGTTTGCATAAAGATAGAGGGGTCTGGGGTATGGGTGAAGATAGAGGGGAGTGGAGTTTGGGTCATGATAGAGGGTAGTGTGTTTTGGGTGAAGATAGAGGGGAGTGGGGTTTGGGTGAAGAGAGGGCGGTGTGGGTTTTCGTAAAGATAGAGGGGAGTGGGGTTTGGTAGAGATGAAGGGGATTGGGTTTGGGTATATATAGAGGGGAGTGGGGTTTGGGTAAAGATAGAGGGGAGTGGGGTTTGATAAAGACAGAGAGCGTTGGGGTTTGTTAAAGATAGAGGGGAGTGGGATTTGGTAAAGATAGATGGGAGTGGGGTTTGAGTGAAGAGAGAAGGTAGTGGGGTTTGGGGGAACATAGAGGGGAGTGGGATTTGGGTAATGATAGAGGGGAGTGGGGTTTGGTAAAGATAGAGGTGAGTGGGGTTTGGATACAGACACGGGGTGGGCTTTTCTATAGATAGAGGGGTGTGGGGTTTGGGTAAAGACAGAGGGGAGTGGGGTTTCGGAAAGGTTGAGGGGTTTGGGGTTTGGGCGAAGATACAGGTGAGTGGGGTTTGATAAAGATAGAGGGGAGTGGGGCTTGGTAAAGAATAAGGGGATTGGGTTAGGGTATAGATAGAGGGGAGTGGGGTTAGGGTAAAGATAGAGGGGAGTGGGGTTGGGTAAAGATAGAGGGGAGTGGGTTTGATAAAGATAGAGGGGAGTGGGATTTGGTAAAGGTAGAGGGGAGTGGGGTTTGGGTGAATATAGAGGAGAGTTGGGTTTGGGTGAAGATAGCGGGGAGTGGGGTTTGGGTAAAGATGGAGGGGAGTGGGGTTTGGTAAAGATAGAGGGGAGAGGGGTTTGGTAAAGAGAGAGGGGAGTGGGATTTGGTAAAGATAAAGGGGAGTGGGGTTGGATGAAGATAGAGGGGAGTGGGGTTTGGTAAAGATAGAGGGGAGTAGGGTTTGATAAAGATAGAGGGGAGTGGGTTTGATAAAGATAAAGGGGATTGGGTTTGGGTATAGATAGAGGGGAGTGGGGTTTGGGTAAAGATAGAGGGAAGTGGGGTTAGGTAAAGATAGAGGGGAGTGGGTTTGATAAAATAGAGAGGAGTGGGATTTGGTAAAGATAGAGGGGTGTGGGTATTGTGTGATGATAGAGGGGAGTGGGGTTTGGATGAACATAGAGGGGATTGGCTTTGGGTAAAGATAGAGGGGAGTGGGGTTTGGGTGAACATAGAGGGGAGTGGGGTTTGGGTAAGATAGAGGGGAGTGGGATTTGGGTAAAGATATAGGGGAGTGGGGTTTGGTAAAGATAGAGGGGAGTGGGGTTTGGTAATGATAGTGCTGAGTGGGTTTTGGATATAGACACGGTAGTGGGGTTTTCTAAAGATAGAGGGGTGTGTTGTTTGGGTAAAGACAGAGGGGAGTGGGGTTTGGTAAAGATAGAGGGGAGTGGGTTTTGGTAAAGATAGAGGGGTTTGGGGTTTGGGTGAAGGTACAGGTGAGTGGGGTTTGATAAAGATAGAGGGGAGTGGGGCTTGGTAAAGAATAAGGGGATTGGGTTTGGGTAGAGATAGAGGGGAGTGGGGTTAGGGTAAAGATAGAGGGGAGTGGGTTTGATAAAGTTAGAGGGGAGTGGGATTTGGTAAAGACAGAGGGGAGTGGGGTTTGGGTGAAGATAGAGGAGAGTTGGGTTTGGGTGAAGATAGCGGGGAGTGGGGTTTGGGTAAAGATAGAGGGGAGTGGGGTTTGGTAAAGATAGAGGGGAGAGGGGTTTGGTAAAGATAGAGGGGAGAGGGGTTTGGTAAAGACAGAGGGGAGTGGGATTTGGTAAAGATAAAGGGGAGTGGGGTTTGGGTGAAGATAGAGGGGAGTGGGGTTTGGTAAAGATAGAGAGGAGTGGGGTATGATAAAGATAGAGGGGAGTGGGGTTTGATAAATATAAAGGGGATTGGGTTTGGTTATAGATAGAGGGGAGTGGGGTTTGGGTAAAGATAGAGGGAAGTGCGGTTTGGTAAAGATAGAGGGGAGTGGGTTTGATAAAATAGAGAGCAGTGGGATTTGGTAACGATAGAGGGTTGTGGGTATTGTGTGAAGATAGAGGGGAGTGAGGTTTGTGTGAACATAGAGGGGAGTGGGGTTTGGGTAAAGATAGAGGGGAGTGGGGTTTGGGTAAAGATATAGGGGAGTGGGGTTTGACAAAGATAGAGGGGAGTGGGGTTTGGGTAAAGACAGAGGGGAGTGGGGTTTGGGTGAAGATAGAGGGGAGTGAGTTTTGCTAAAGATGGAGGGCTGTGTGGTCTGGGTGAAGATAGAGGGGAGTGGGGTTTGGGTGAAGATAGAGGGGAGTGGGGTTTGGTAAAGATAGAGGGGAGTGGGGTTTGATAAAGATAGAGGGGAGTGGGGTTTGGTAAAGATAGAGGGGAGTGGGGTTTGGTAAAGATAGAGGGTAGTGGGTATTGTGTGAAGATAGAGGGGAGTGGGGTTTGGATGAACATAGAGGGGAGTGGGGTTTGGGTAAAGATAGAGGGGAGTGGGGTTTGGGTGAACATAGAGGGGAGTGGGGTTTGGGTAAAGATAGAGGGGAGTGGGATTTGGGTAAAGATATAGGGGAGTGGGGTTTGGTAAAGATAGAGGGGAGTGGGGTTTGGTAATGATAGTGCTGAGTGGGTTTTGGATATAGACACGGTAGTGGGGTTTTCTAAAGATAGAGGGGTGTGTTGTTTGGGTAAAGACAGAGGGGAGTGGGGTTTGGTAAAGATAGAGGGGAGTGGGTTTTGGTAAAGATAGAGGGGTTTGGGGTTTGGGTGAAGGTACAGGTGAGTGGGGTTTGATAAAGATAGAGGGGAGTGGGGCTTGGTAAAGAATAAGGGGATTGGGTTTGGGTAGAGATAGAGGGGAGTGGGGTTAGGGTAAAGATAGAGGGGAGTGGGTTTGATAAAGTTAGAGGGGAGTGGGATTTGGTAAAGACAGAGGGGAGTGGGGTTTGGGTGAAGATAGAGGAGAGTTGGGTTTGGGTGAAGATAGCGGGGAGTGGGGTTTGGGTAAAGATAGAGGGGAGTGGGGTTTGGTAAAGATAGAGGGGAGAGGGGTTTGGTAAAGATAGAGGGGAGAGGGGTTTGGTAAAGACAGAGGGGAGTGGGATTTGGTAAAGATAAAGGGGAGTGGGGTTTGGGTGAAGATAGAGGGGAGTGGGGTTTGGTAAAGATAGAGAGGAGTGGGGTATGATAAAGATAGAGGGGAGTGGGGTTTGATAAATATAAAGGGGATTGGGTTTGGTTATAGATAGAGGGGAGTGGGGTTTGGGTAAAGATAGAGGGAAGTGCGGTTTGGTAAAGATAGAGGGGAGTGGGTTTGATAAAATAGAGAGCAGTGGGATTTGGTAACGATAGAGGGTTGTGGGTATTGTGTGAAGATAGAGGGGAGTGAGGTTTGTGTGAACATAGAGGGGAGTGGGGTTTGGGTAAAGATAGAGGGGAGTGGGGTTTGGGTAAAGATATAGGGGAGTGGGGTTTGACAAAGATAGAGGGGAGTGGGGTTTGGGTAAAGACAGAGGGGAGTGGGGTTTGGGTGAAGATAGAGGGGAGTGAGTTTTGCTAAAGATGGAGGGCTGTGTGGTCTGGGTGAAGATAGAGGGGAGTGGGGTTTGGGTGAAGATAGAGGGGAATGGAGTTTGGGTAAAGATAGTGCGGAGTGGGGTTTGCGTAACGATAGCGAGGAGTTGGGTTTCATAAAGATATAGGGGAGTGGGGTTTATATGAAGATAGATGGGAGTGGGGTTTGGGTAAAGATAGAGGGGAGTGGGGTTTCGTTAGGATAGAGGGAAGTGCGGTTTGGGTAACTCGAGAGGGGAGTGTGGTTTGGTAAAGATAAAGGGGAGTGTGGTTTGGGTGAAGATAGTGGGGAGTGGGGTTTGGTAAAGATAGAGGGGAGTACGGTTTGCGTAAAGATAGAGGGGAGTGGGGTTTGGATGTAGATAGAGGGGAGTAAGGTTTGGTAAAGATAGAGGGGAGTGTGGTTTGTGTGATGATAGAGGGGAGTGGGGCTGGTAAATTTAAAGGGGTGTGGGGTTTGCATAAAGATAGAGGGGTCTGGGGTATGGGTGAAGATAGAGGGGAGTGGAGTTTGGGTCATGATAGAGGGTAGTGTGTTTTGGGTGAAGATAGAGGGGAGTGGGGTTTGGGTGAAGAGAGGGCGGTGTGGGTTTTCGTAAAGATAGAGGGGAGTGGGGTTTGGGTAATGATAGGGGTGAGTGGGGTTTCGTTAGGATAGAGCGGAATGGGGTTTGGGTAAAGATAGAGGGGAGTGGGGATTGGTAAAGATAGACAGGAGTGGAGTTTGGGTGAAGATAGAGGGGAGTGGTGTCTGGGTTAAGATAAAGGGGAGTGGGGTTTGGGTAAAGATAGAGGGGCGTGGGATTTAGGTAAAGATAAATGAGTGTGGGGTTTCGTTAGTACACAGGGGAGTGGGAATGGTTAAAATTACAGGCGAGTGGGGTATCGTAAAGATAGAGGGGGGTGAGGTTTGATAAAGATAGAGGAGAGTGGGGATTGGTAAAGATAAAGGGGATTGGGTTTGGGTATAGATAGAGGGTACTGGGGTTTGGGTGAACATAGAGGAGAGTGGGGTTTGGGTAAAGGTAGATGGGAGTGGGGTTTGGTAAAGATAGAGGGGAGTGGGGTTTTGGTAAAGATAGAGGGGACTGGGGTTAGGTAAAGATAGAGGGGAGTGGGGTTTGGGTAAAGATATAGGGGAGTGGGGTTTGGTAAAGATATTGGTGAGTGGGTTTTGGATATAGAAACGGTATTGTGGTTTACTAAAGATAGAGGGGTGTGGGGTTTGGGTAAAGACAGAGGGGATTGGGGTTTGGGGAAAGATAGAGTGGAGTTGGGTTTGGTAAAGATAGACGGGAGTGGGGTTTGGTAAAGATAGAGTTGAGTGGGGTTTGGGTGAAGATAGAGGGGAGTGGGTTTCGTTAGGATAGAGGGGAGTGGGGTTTGGTAAAGATAAAGGGGTTTGGGTTTGGGTATAGACAGAGGGGAGTGGGGTTTAGGTAAAGATAGAGGGAGTGGGGTTTGGTAAAGATAGAGGGGAGTGGGTTTGATAAAGATAGAGGGGAGTGGGATTTGGTAAAGATAGAGGGGAGTGGGGTTTGGGTGAAGAAAGAGGAGAGTGGGGTTTGGGTGAAGAAAGAGGAGAGTGGGGTTTGGGTGAAGATAGAGGGGTGTGGGGATGGGTAAAGATGTAGGGGAGTGGGGTTTGGTAAAGATAGAAGGGAGAGGGGTTTGGTAAAGATAGAGGGGAGTGGGATTTGGTCAAGATAGAGGGGAGTGGGGTTTGGGTGAAGATAGAGGGGAGTGGGGTTTGGTAAAGATAGAGGGGAGTTGGGTTTGATAAAGATATGGGGGAGTGGGGTTTGATAAAGATAAAGGGGATTGGGTTCTGGTATATATAGAGGGGAGTGGGGTTTGGGTAAAGATAGAGGGAAGTGGGATTTGGTAAAGATAAAGGGGTGTGGGCATTGTGTGAAGATAGAGGGGAGTGGGGTTTGGGTGAACATAGAGGGGAGTGGGGTTTGGGTAAAGATAGAAAGGAGTGGGATTTGGCAAAGATAGAGGGGAGTGGTGTTTGGTAAAGATAGTGGTGAGTGGGTTTTGGATATAAACACGGTAGTGGGGTTTTCTAAAGATAGAGGGGTGTGTTGTTTGGGTAAAGACAGAGGGGAGTGGGGTTTGGTGAAGATATAGGGGAGTGGGGTTTGGGTGAACATAGAGGGGAGTGTGAGTTTGGTAAAGACAGAGGGGAGTGGAGTTTGGGAAAAGGTAGAGGGGAGTGGGGTTTGGGTGAAGATAGAGGGGAGTGAGGTTTGCTAAAGGTAGAGGGCTGTGTGGTGTGGGTGAAGATAGAGGGGAGTGGGGTTTGGGTGAAGATAGAGGGGAATGGAGTTTGGTTAGAGATAGTGCGGAGTGGGGTTTGGGTAACGATAGAGAGGAGATGGATTTCATAAAGATATAGGGGAGTGGGGTTTATGTGAAGATAGAGGGCAGTGGGGTTTGGGTAAAGATAGAGGGGAGTGGGGTTTCGTTAGGATAGAGGGGAGTGGGGTTTGGGTAACGCTAGAGGGGAGTGGGGTTTGGTAAAGATAAAGGGGAGTGTGGTTTGGGTGAAGATAGTGGGGAGTGGGGTTTGGTAAAGATAGAGGGGAGTGTTGTTTGCGTAAAGATAGAGGGGAGTGGGGTTTGGATGAAGATAGATGGGAGTGAGGTTTGGTAAAGATAGAGGGGAGTGTGGTTTGGGTGCTGATAGAGGGGAGTGGGGCTCGTAAATTTAGAGAAGTCTGCGGTTTGCGTAAAGATAGAGGGGACTGGCGTATGGGTGAAGATAGAGGGGAGTGGAGTTTGGGTCATGATAGAGGGGAGTGTGTTTTGGTTGAAGATAGAGGGGAGTGGGGTTTGGGTGAACATAGAGGGGAGTGTGAGTTTGGTAAAGATAGAGGGGAGTGGAGTTTGGGAAAAGGTAGAGGGGAGTGGGGTTTGGGTGAAGATAGTGGGGGTGTGTTTTGCTAAAGATAGAGGGCTGTGTGGTGTGGGTGAAGATACAGGGGAGTGGGGTTTGGGTGAAGATAGAGGGGAATGGAGGTTGGGTAAAGATAGTGCGGAGTGGGGTTTGGGTAACGATAGAGAGGAGTTGGGTTTCATAAAGATATAGGGGAGTGGGGTTTATGTGAAGATAGAGGGCAGTGGGGTTTGGGTAAAGATAGAGGGGAGTGGGGTTTCGTTAGGATAGAGGGGAGTGGGGTTTAGGTAACGCTAGAGGGGAGTGGGGTTTTGTAAAGATAAAGGGGAGTGTGGTTTGGGTGAAGACAGTGGGGAGTGGGGTTTGGAAAAGATAGAGGGGAGTGCGGTTTGCGTAAAGATAGAGGGGAGTGGGGTTTGGATGAAGATAGATGGGAGTGAGGTTTGGTAAAGATAGAGGGGAGTGTGGTTTGGGTGCTGATAGGGGGGACTGGGGTTTGGTAAAGATATCAGGGTGTTGGGTTTGATAAAGATAGAGGGGAGTTGGTTTGGGTAAAGATAGAGGGGAGTGGGGTTTGGATGAAGATAGAGGGTAGTGAGTTTTGCTAAATATAGAGGGCTGTATGGTCTGGGTGAAGATAGAGGGGAGTGGGGTTTGGTAAAGATAGAGGCGAGTGGGGTTTGTGTAAAGATAGAGGGGAGTGGGGTTTGGGTGAAGATAGAGGGGAATGGAATTTGGGTAAAGATAGTGCGGAGCTGGGTTTCATAAAGATATAGGGGAGTGGGGTTTATGTGAGGATACAGGGGAGTGCGGTTTGGGTAAAGATTGAGGGGAGTGGGGTTTCGTAAGGATAGAGGGAAGTGGGGTTTGGGTAACGCTAGAGGGGAGTGTGGTTTGGTAAACATAAAGAGGAGTGTTGTTTGGGTGAAGATAGTGGGGAGTGGGGTTTGGTAAAGATAGAGGGGAGTGGGGTTTGATAAAGATAGAGGGGAGTGGCATTTGGTAAAGATAGAGTGGAGTGGGGTTTGCGTGAAGATAGAGGGGAGTGGGGTTTGGGTGAACATAGAGGGGAGTGGGGTTTGGTATAGATAGAAGGGAGTGGGGTTTGGTAAAGATAGAGGGGACTGGGGTATGGGTGAAGATAGAGGAGAGTGGAGTTTGGGTCATTATAGAAGGGAGTGGGTTTGGGTGAAGATAGAGGGGAGAGTGAGCTTGGTAAAGATAGATGGGAGTGGAGTTTGGGAATAGATAGAGGGGAGTGGGGTTGGGTAATGATAGAGGGGAGTGGGGTTTCGTTAGGATAGAGCAGGGTGGGGTTTGTGTAAAGATAGAGGGGAGTGGGGATTGGTAAAGATAGAGGGGAGTGGGGTTTGGGTGAAGATAGAGGGGAGTAGGGTTAGGTAAAGATAGAGGGGAGTGGGGTTTGGGTAAATATACAGGGGAGTGGGGTTTGGTAAAGATAGAGGAGAGTGGGGTTTGGTAAGGCTAGTGGTGAGTGGGTTTTGGATATAGACACGGTAGTGGGGTTTTCAAAAGATAGAGAGGTGTGGGGTTTGGGTAAAGACAGAGGGGAGTGGGGTTTGGGTAAAGACAGAGTGGAGTGGGGTTTGGTAAAGATAGACGGGAGTCGGGTTTGGTAAAGATAGAGGTGAGTGGGGTTTGGGTGAAGATAGAGGGGAGTGGGTTTCGTTAGGATAGAGGGGAGTGCGGTTTGTGTAAAGATAGAGGGGAGTGGGGTTTGGATGAAGATAGATGGGAGTGAGGTTTGGTAAAGATAGAGGGGAGTGTGGTTTGGGTGCTGATAGGGGGGTCTGGGGTTTGGTAAAGATATCAGGGTGTTGGGTTTGGTAAAGATAGAGGGGAGTTGGTTTGGGTAAAGATAGAGGGGAGTGGGGTTTGGTAAAGATAGAGGCGAGTGGGGTTTGCGTAAAGATAGAGGGCAGTGGGGTTTGGGTAAAGATAGAGGGGAGTGGGGTTTCGTTAGGATAGAGGGGAGTGGGGTTTGGGTAACGCTAGAGGGGAGTGGGGTTTGGTAAAGATAAAGGGGAGTGTGGTTTGGGTGAAGATAGTGGGGAGTGGGGTTTGGTAAAGATAGAGGGGAGTGTTGTTTGCGTAAAGATAGAGGGGAGTGGGGTTTGGATGAAGATAGATGGGAGTGAGGTTTGGTAAAGATAGAGGGGAGTGTGGTTTGGGTGCTGATAGGGGGGACTGGGGTTTGGTAAAGATATCAGGGTGTTGGGTTTGATAAAGATAGAGGGGAGTTGGTTTGGGTAAAGATAGAGGGGAGTGGGGTTTGGATGAAGATAGAGGGGAGTGAGTTTTGCTAAATATAGAGGGCTGTATGGTCTGGGTGAAGATAGAGGGGAGTGGGGTTTGGTAAAGATAGAGGCGAGTGGGGTTTGTGTAAAGATAGAGGGGAGTGGGGTTTGGGTGAAGATAGAGGGGAATGGAATTTGGGTAAAGATAGTGCGGAGCTGGGTTTCATAAAGATATAGGGGAGTGGGGTTTATGTGAGGATACAGGGGAGTGCGGTTTGGGTAAAGATAGAGGGGAGTGCGGTTTGCGTAAAGATAGAGGGGAGTGGGGTTTGGATGTAGATAGAGGGGGTGAGGTTTGGTAAAGATAGAGGGGAGTGTGGTTTGGGTGATGATAGAGGTGAGTGGGGCTGGTAAATTTAGAGGGGAGTGGGGTTTGTGTAAAGATAGAGGGGACTGGGGTGTGGGTGAAGATAGAGGGAAGTGGAGTTTCGGTCATGATAGAGGGGAGTGGGGTTTGGGTTAAGAGAGAGCGGTGTGGGTTTTCGTAAAGATAGAGGGGAGTGGGGTTTGGGAAAAGATAGAGTGGAGTGGGGTTTGGGTGAAGAGAGAGCGGTGTGGGTTTTCGTAAAGATAGAGGGGCGTTGTGTTTGGGTAATGATAGAGGGGAGGGGGGTTTTGTTAGGATAGAGCGGAGTGGGGTTTGGGTAAAGATAGAGGGGAGTGGGGTTTGGTAAAGATAGAGAGGAGTTGAGTTTGGGTGAAGAGAGAGGGGAGTGGGGTTTGGTTGAACATAGAGGGGAGTGGGGTTTGTGTAAAGATAGAGGGGAGTGAGGTTTGGGTGAAGATAGAGGGGAGTGGGGTTTCGCTGAAGATAGAGGGGAGTGGGGTTTGGTATAGATTGAGGGGAGTGGGGTTTGGGCAAAGATAGAGGGGAGTGGCGTTTGTGTAAAGATAGTGGGGACTGGGGTGTGGGTGAAGTTAGAGGGAAGTGGAGTTTCGGTCATGATAGAGGGGAGTGGGGTTTGGGATAAGAGAGAGCGGTGTGGGTTTTCGTAAAGATAGAGGGGAGTGGGGTTTGGGTGAAGATAGAGGGGAGTGGGGTTTGGTAAATATAGAGGGGAGTGGGGTTTGATAAAGATAGAGGGGAGTGGCATTTGGTAAAGATAGAGTGGAGTGGGGTTTGCGTGAAGATAGAGGGGAGTGGGGTTTGGGTGAACATAGAGTGGAGTGGGGTTTGGGTGAAGAGAGAGCGGTGTGGGTTTTCGTAAAGATAGAGGGGAGTTGTGTTTGGGTAATGATAGAGGGGACGGGGGTTTCGTTAGGATAGAGCGGAGTGGGGTTTGGGTAAAGATAGAGGGGAGTGGGGTTTGGTAAAGATAGAGGGGAGTGGGTTTGATAAAGATAGAGGGGAGTGGGATTTGGTAAAGATAGAGGGGAGTGGGGTTTGGGTGAAGAAAGAGGAGAGTGGGGTTTGGGTGAAGAAAGAGGAGAGTGGGGTTTGGGTGAAGATAGAGGGGTGTGGGGATGGGTAAAGATGGAGGAGAGTGGGGTTTGGTAAAGATAGAAGGGAGAGGGGTTTGGTAAAGATAGAGGGGAGTGGGATTTGGTCAAGATAGAGGGGAGTGGGGTTTGGGTGAAGATAGAGGGGAGTGGGGTTTGGTAAAGATAGAGGGGAGTTGGGTTTGATAAAGATATGGGGGAGTGGGGTTTGATAAAGATAAAGGGGATTGGGTTCTGGTATATATAGAAGGGAGTGGGGTTTGGGTAAAGATAGAGGGAAGTGGGATTTGGTAAAGATAGAGGGGAGTGGGTATTGTGTGAAGATAGAGGGGAGTGGGGTTTGGGTGAACATAGAGGGGAGTGGGGTTTGGGTAAAGATAGAAAGGAGTGGGATTTGGCAAAGATAGAGGGGAGTGGTGTTTGGTAAAGATAGTGGTGAGTGGGTTTTGGATATAAACACGGTAGTGGGGTTTTCTAAAGATAGAGGGGTGTGTTGTTTGGGTAAAGACAGAGGGGAGTGGGGTTTGGTAAAGATAGAGGGGAGTGGGGTTTGGTGAAGATATAGGGGAGTGGGGTTTGGGTGAACATAGAGGGGAGTGTGAGTTTGGTAAAGACAGAGGGGAGTGGAGTTTGGGAAAAGGTAGAGGGGAGTGGGGTTTGGGTGAAGATAGAGGGGAGTGAGTTTTGCTAAAGATAGAGGGCTGTGTGGTGTGGGTGAAGATAGAGGGGAGTGGGGTTTGGGTGAAGATAGAGGGGAATGGAGTTCGGTTAGAGATAGTGCGGAGTGGGGTTTGGGTAACGATAGAGAGGAGATGGATTTCATAAAGATATAGGGGAGTGGGGTTTATGTGAAGATAGAGGGCAGTGGGGTTTGGGTAAAGATAGAGGGGAGTGGGGTTTCGTTAGGATAGAGGGGAGTGGGGTTTGGGTAACGCTAGAGGGGAGTGGGGTTTGGTAAAGATAAAGGGGAGTGTGGTTTGGGTGAAGATAGTGGGGAGTGGGGTTTGGTAAAGATAGAGGGGAGTGTTGTTTGCGTAAAGATAGAGGGGAGTGGGGTTTGGATGAAGATAGATGGGAGTGAGGTTTGGTAAAGATAGAGGGGAGTGTGGTTTGGGTGCTGATAGAGGGGAGTGGGGCTCGTAAATTTAGAGAAGTCTGCGGTTTGCGTAAAGATAGAGGGGACTGGCGTATGGGTGAAGATAGAGGGGAGTGGAGTTTGGGTCATGATAGAGGGGAGTGTGTTTTGGTTGAAGATAGAGGGGAGTGGGGTTTGGGTGAACATAGAGGGGAGTGTGAGTTTGGTAAAGATAGAGGGGAGTGGAGTTTGGGAAAAGGTAGAGGGGAGTGGGGTTTGGGTGAAGATAGTGGGGGTGTGTTTTGCTAAAGATAGAGGGCTGTGTGGTGTGGGTGAAGATACAGGGGAGTGGGGTTTGGGTGAAGATAGAGGGGAATGGAGGTTGGGTAAAGATAGTGCGGAGTGGGGTTTGGGTAACGATAGAGAGGAGTTGGGTTTCATAAAGATATAGGGGAGTGGGGTTTATGTGAAGATAGAGGGCAGTGGGGTTTGGGTAAAGATAGAGGGGAGTGAGGTTTGGTAAAGATAGAGGGGAGTGTGGTTTGGGTGCTGATAGGGGGGACTGGGGTTTGGTAAAGATATCAGGGTGTTGGGTTTGATAAAGATAGAGGGGAGTTGGTTTGGGTAAAGATAGAGGGGAGTGGGGTTTGGATGAAGATAGAGGGTAGTGAGTTTTGCTAAATATAGAGGGCTGTATGGTCTGGGTGAAGATAGAGGGGAGTGGGGTTTGGTAAAGATAGAGGCGAGTGGGGTTTGTGTAAAGATAGAGGGGAGTGGGGTTTGGGTGAAGATAGAGGGGAATGGAATTTGGGTAAAGATAGTGCGGAGCTGGGTTTCATAAAGATATAGGGGAGTGGGGTTTATGTGAGGATACAGGGGAGTGCGGTTTGGGTAAAGATTGAGGGGAGTGGGGTTTCGTAAGGATAGAGGGAAGTGGGGTTTGGGTAACGCTAGAGGGGAGTGTGGTTTGGTAAACATAAAGAGGAGTGTTGTATGGGTGAAGATAGTGGGGAGTGGGGTTTGGTAAAGATAGAGGGGAGTGCGGTTTGCGTAAAGATAGAGGGGAGTGGGGTTTGGATGTAGATAGAGGGGGTGAGGTTTGGTAAAGATAGAGGGGAGTGTGGTTTGGGTGATGATAGAGGTGAGTGGGGCTGGTAAATTTAGAGGGGAGTGGGGTTTGTGTAAAGATAGAGGGGACTGGGGTGTGGGTGAAGATAGAGGGAAGTGGAGTTTCGGTCATGATAGAGGGGAGTGGGGTTTGGGTTAAGAGAGAGCGGTGTGGGTTTTCGTAAAGATAGAGGGGAGTGGGGTTTGGGAAAAGATAGAGTGGAGAGGGGTTTGGGTGAAGAGAGAGCGGTGTGGGTTTTCGTAAAGATAGAGGGGAGTTGTGTTTGGGTAATGATAGAGGGGAGGGGGGTTTTGTTAGGATAGAGCAGAGTGGGGTTTGGGTAAAGATAGAGGGGAGTGGGGTTTGGTAAAGATAGAGAGGAGTTGAGTTTGGGTGAAGAGAGAGGGGAGTGGGGTTTGGTTGAACATAGAGGGGAGTGGGGTTTGTGTAAAGATAGAGGGGAGTGAGGTTTGGGTGAAGATAGAGGGGAGTGGGGTTTCGCTGAAGATAGAGGGGAGTGGGGTTTGGTATAGATTGAGGGGAGTGGGGTTTGGGCTAAGATAGAGGGGAGTGGCGTTTGTGTAAAGATAGTGGGGACTGGGGTGTGGGTGAAGTTAGAGGGAAGTGGAGTTTCGGTCATGATAGAGGGGAGTGGGGTTTGGGATAAGAGAGAGCGGTGTGGGTTTTCGTAAAGATAGAGGGGAGTGGGGTTTGGGAAAAGATAGAGTGGAGTGGGGTTTGGGTGAAGAGAGAGCGGTGTGGGTTTTCGTAAAGATAGAGGGGAGTTGTGTTTGGGTAATGATAGAGGGGAGGGGGGTTTCGTTAGGATAGAGCGGAGTGGGGTTTGGGTAAAGATAGAGGGGAGTGGGGTTTGGTAAAGATAGAGAGGAGTTGAGTTTGGGTGAAGATAGAGGGGAGTGGGGTTTGGATGAACATAGATTGGAGTGGGGTTTGCGTGAAAATAGAGGGGAGTGGGGTTTAGGTGAACATAGAGGGGACTGGGGTATGGGTGAAGATAGAGGGGAGTGGAGTTTGGGTCATTATAGAAAGGAGTGGGTTTGGGTGAAGATAATGGGGAGTGGGGTTTGGTAAAGATAGAGGGGAGTGGGGTTTGATAAAGATAGAGGGGAGTGGGGTTTGGTAAAGATAGAGTGGAGTGGGATTTGGTAAAGATAGAGGGGAGTGGGGTTTGGGTGAAGATAGAGGGGAGTGGGGTTTGGTAAATATAGAGGGGAGTGGGGTTTGATAAAGATAGAGGGGAGTGGCATTTGGTAAAGATAGAGTGGAGTGGGGTTTGCGTGTAGATAGAGGGGAGTGGGGTTTGGGTGAACATAGAGGGGAGTGGGGTTTGGTATAGATAGAAGGGAGTGGGGTTTGGTAAAGATAGAGGGGACTGGGGTATGGGTGAAGATAGAGGAGAGTGGAGTTTGGGTCATTATAGAAGGGAGTGGGTTTGGGTGAAGATAGAGGGGAGAGTGAGCTTGGTAAAGATAGATGGGAGTGGAGTTTGGGAATAGATAGAGGGGAGTGGGGTTGGGTAATGATAGAGGGGAGTGGGGTTTCGTTAGGATAGAGCAGGGTGGGGTTTGTGTAAAGATAGAGGGGAGTGGGGATTGGTAAAGATAGAGGGGAGTGGGGTTTGGGTGAAGATAGAGGGGAGTAGGGTTAGGTAAAGATAGAGGGGAGTGGGGTTTGGGTAAATATACAAGGGAGTGGGGTTTGGTAAAGATAGAGGAGAGTGGGGTTTGGTAAGGCTAGTGGTGAGTGGGTTTTGGATATAGACACGGTAGTGGGGTTTTCAAAAGATAGAGAGGTGTGGGGTTTGGGTAAAGACAGAGGGGAGTGGGGTTTGGGAAAAGATAGAGTGGAGTGGGGTTTGGGTGAAGAGAGAGCGGTGTGGGTTTTCGTAAAGATAGAGGGGAGTTGTGTTTGGGTAATGATAGAGGGGACGGGGGTTTCGTTAGGATAGAGCGGAGTGGGGTTTGGGTAAAGATAGAGGGGAGTGGGGTTTGGTAAAGATAGAGAGGAGTTGAGTTTGGGTGAAGATAGAGGGGAGTGGGGTTTGGATGAACATAGATTGGAGTGGGGTTTGCGTGAAGATAGAGGGGAGTGGGGTTTAGGTGAACATAGAGGGGACTGGGGTATGGGTGAAGATAGAGGGGAGTGGAGTTTGGGTCATTATAGAAAGGAGTGGGTTTGGGTGAAGATAATGGGGAGTGGGGTTTGGTAAAGATAGAGGGGAGTGGGGTTTGATAAAGATAGAGGGGAGTGGGGTTTGGTAAAGATAGAGTGGAGTGGGATTTGGTAAAGATAGAGGGGAGTGGGGTTTGGGTGAAGATAGAGGGGAGTGGGGTTTGGTAAATATAGAGGGGAGTGGGGTTTGATAAAGATAGAGGGGAGTGGCATTTGGTAAAGATAGAGTGGAGTGGGGTTTGCGTGAAGATAGAGGGGAGTGGGGTTTGGGTGAACATAGAGGGGAGTGGGGTTTGGTATAGATAGAAGGGAGTGGGGTTTGGTAAAGATAGAGGGGACTGGGGTATGGGTGAAGATAGAGGAGAGTGGAGTTTGGGTCATTATAGAAGGGAGTGGGTTTGGGTGAAGATAGAGGGGAGAGTGAGCTTGGTAAAGATAGATGGGAGTGGAGTTTGGGAATAGATAGAGGGGAGTGGGGTTGGGTAATGATAGAGGGGAGTGGGGTTTCGTTAGGATAGAGCAGGGTGGGGTTTGTGTAAAGATAGAGGGGAGTGGGGATTGGTAAAGATAGAGGGGAGTGGGGTTTGGGTGAAGATAGAGGGGAGTAGGGTTAGGTAAAGATAGAGGGGAGTGGGGTTTGGGTGAAGAAAGAGGAGAGTGGGGTTTGGGTGAAGAAAGAGGAGAGTGGGGTTTGGGTGAAGATAGAGGGGTGTGGGGATGGGTAAAGATGGAGGGGAGTGGGGTTTGGTAAAGATAGAAGGGAGAGGGGTTTGGTAAAGATAGAGGGGAGTGGGATTTGGTCAAGATAGAGGGGAGTGGGGTTTGGGTGAAGATAGAGGGGAGTGGGGTTTGGTAAAGATAGAGGGGAGTTGGGTTTGATAAAGATATGGGGGAGTGGGGTTTGATAAAGATAAAGGGGATTGGGTTCTGGTATATATAGAGGGGAGTGGAGTTTGGGTAAAGATAGAGGGAAGTGGGATTTGGTAAAGATAGAGGGGAGTGGGCATTGTGTGAAGATAGAGGGGAGTGGGGTTTGGGTGAACATAGAGGGGAGTGGGGTTTGGGTAAAGATAGAAAGGAGTGGGATTTGGCAAAGATAGAGGGGAGTGGTGTTTGGTAAAGATAGTGGTGAGTGGGTTTTGGATATAAACACGGTAGTGGGGTTTTCTAAAGATAGAGGGGTGTGTTGTTTGGGTAAAGACAGAGGGGAGTGGGGTTTGGTAAAGATAGAGGGGAGTGGGGTTTGGTGAAGATATAGGGGAGTGGGGTTTGGGTGAACATAGAGGGGAGTGTGAGTTTGGTAAAGACAGAGGGGAGTGGAGTTTGGGAAAAGGTAGAGGGGAGTGGGGTTTGGGTGAAGATAGAGGGGAGTGAGTTTTGCTAAAGATAGAGGGCTGTGTGGTGTGGGTGAAGATAGAGGGGAGTGGGGTTTGGGTGAAGATAGAGGGGAATGGAGTTCGGTTAGAGATAGTGCGGAGTGGGGTTTGGGTAACGATAGAGAGGAGATGGATTTCATAGAGATATAGGGGAGTGGGGTTTATGTGAAGATAGAGGGCAGTGGGGTTTGGGTAAAGATAGAGGGGAGTGGGGTTTCGTTAGGATAGAGGGGAGTGGGGTTTGGGTAACGCTAGAGGGGAGTGGGGTTTGGTAAAGATAAAGGGGAGTGTGGTTTGGGTGAAGATAGTGGGGAGTGGGGTTTGGTAAAGATAGAGGGGAGTGTTGTTTGCGTAAAGATAGAGGGGAGTGGGGTTTGGATGAAGATAGATGGGAGTGAGGTTTGGTAAAGATAGAGGGGAGTGTGGTTTGGGTGCTGATAGAGGGGAGTGGGGCTCGTAAATTTAGAGAAGTCTGCGGTTTGCGTAAAGATAGAGGGGACTGGCGTATGGGTGAAGATAGAGGGGAGTGGAGTTTGGGTCATGATAGAGGGGAGTGTGTTTTGGTTGAAGATAGAGGGGAGTGGGGTTTGGGTGAACATAGAGGGGAGTGTGAGTTTGGTAAAGATAGAGGGGAGTGGAGTTTGGGAAAAGGTAGAGGGGAGTGGGGTTTGGGTGAAGATAGTGGGGGTGTGTTTTGCTAAAGATAGAGGGCTGTGTGGTGTGGGTGAAGATACAGGGGAGTGGGGTTTGGGTGAAGATAGAGGGGAATGGAGGTTGGGTAAAGATAGTGCGGAGTGGGGTTTGGGTAACGATAGAGAGGAGTTGGGTTTCATAAAGATAGAGGGGAGTGGGGTTTGGATGTAGATAGAGGGGGTGAGGTTTGGTAAAGATAGAGGGGAGTGTGGTTTGGGTGATGATAGAGGTGAGTGGGGCTGGTAAATTTAGAGGGGAGTGGGGTTTGTGTAAAGATAGAGGGGACTGGGGTGTGGGTGAAGATAGAGGGAAGTGGAGTTTCGGTCATGATAGAGGGGAGTGGGGTTTGGGTTAAGAGAGAGTGGTGTGGGTTTTCGTAAAGATAGAGGGGAGTGGGGTTTGGGAAAAGATAGAGTGGAGAGGGGTTTGGGTGAAGAGAGAGCGGTGTGGGTTTTCGTAAAGATAGAGGGGAGTTGTGTTTGGGTAATGATAGAGGGGAGGGGGGTTTTGTTAGGATAGAGCAGAGTGGGGTTTGGGTAAAGATAGAGGGGAGTGGGGTTTGGTAAAGATAGAGAGGAGTTGAGTTTGGGTGAAGAGAGAGGGGAGTGGGGTTTGGTTGAACATAGAGGGGAGTGGGGTTTGTGTAAAGATAGAGGGGAGTGAGGTTTGGGTGAAGATAGAGGGGAGTGGGGTTTCGCTGAAGATAGAGGGGAGTGGGGTTTGGTATAGATTGAGGGGAGTGGGGTTTGGGCTAAGATAGAGGGGAGTGGCGTTTGTGTAAAGATAGTGGGGACTGGGGTGTGGGTGAAGTTAGAGGGGAGTGGAGTTTGGGTCATTATAGAAAGGAGTGGGTTTGGGTGAAGATAATGGGGAGTGGAGTTTGGTAAAGATAGAGGGGAGTGGGGTTTGATAAAGATAGAGGGGAGTGGGGTTTGGTAAAGATAGAGTGGAGTGGGATTTGGTAAAGATAGAGGGGAGTGGGGTTTGGGTGAAGATAGAGGGGAGTGGGGTTTGGTAAATATAGAGGGGAGTGGGGTTTGATAAAGATAGAGGGGAGTGGCATTTGGTAAAGATAGAGTGGAGTGGGGTTTGCGTGAAGATAGAGGGGAGTGGGGTTTGGGTGAACATAGAGGGGAGTGGGGTTTGGTATAGATAGAAGGGAGTGGGGTTTGGTAAAGATAGAGGGGACTGGGGTATGGGTGAAGATAGAGGAGAGTGGAGTTTGGGTCATTATAGAAGGGAGTGGGTTTGGGTGAAGATAGAGGGGAGAGTGAGCTTGGTAAAGATAGATGGGAGTGGAGTTTGGGAATAGATAGAGGGGAGTGGGGTTGGGTAATGATAGAGGGGAGTGGGGTTTCGTTAGGATAGAGCAGGGTGGGGTTTGTGTAAAGATAGAGGGGAGTGGGGATTGGTAAAGATAGAGGGGAGTGGGGTTTGGGTGAAGATAGAGGGGATTAGGGTTAGGTAAAGATAGAGGGGAGTGGGGTTTGGGTAAATATACAGGGGAGTGGGGTTTGGTAAAGATAGAGGAGAGTGGGGTTTGGTAAGGCTAGTGGTGAGTGGGTTTTGGATATAGACACGGTAGTGGGGTTTTCAAAAGATAGAGAGGTGTGGGGTTTGGGTAAAGACAGAGGGGAGTGGGGTTTGGGAAAAGATAGAGTGGAGTGGGGTTTGGGTGAAGAGAGAGCGGTGTGGGTTTTCGTAAAGATAGAGGGGAGTTGTGTTTGGGTAATGATAGAGGGGACGGGGGTTTCGTTAGGATAGAGCGGAGTGGGGTTTGGGTAAAGATAGAGGGGAGTGGGGTTTGGTAAAGATAGAGAGGAGTTGAGTTTGGGTGAAGATAGAGGGGAGTGGGGTTTGGATGAACATAGATTGGAGTGGGGTTTGCGTGAAGATAGAGGGGAGTGGGGTTTAGGTGAACATAGAGGGGACTGGGGTATGGGTGAAGATAGAGGGGAGTGGAGTTTGGGTCATTATAGAAAGGAGTGGGTTTGGGTGAAGATAATGGGGAGTGGGGTTTGGTAAAGATAGAGGGGAGTGGGGTTTGATAAAGATAGAGGGGAGTGGGGTTTGGTAAAGATAGAGTGGAGTGGGATTTGGTAAAGATAGAGGGGAGTGGGGTTTGGGTGAAGATAGAGGGGAGTGGGGTTTGGTAAATATAGAGGGGAGTGGGGTTTGATAAAGATAGAGGGGAGTGGCATTTGGTAAAGATAGAGTGGAGTGGGGTTTGCGTGAAGATAGAGGGGAGTGGGGTTTGGGTGAACATAGAGGGGAGTGGGGTTTGGTATAGATAGAAGGGAGTGGGGTTTGGTAAAGATAGAGGGGACTGGGGTATGGGTGAAGATAGAGGAGAGTGGAGTTTGGGTCATTATAGAAGGGAGTGGGTTTGGGTGAAGATAGAGGGGAGAGTGAGCTTGGTAAAGATAGATGGGAGTGGAGTTTGGGAATAGATAGAGGGGAGTGGGGTTGGGTAATGATAGAGGGGAGTGGGGTTTCGTTAGGATAGAGCAGGGTGGGGTTTGTGTAAAGATAGAGGGGAGTGGGGATTGGTAAAGATAGAGGGGAGTGGGGTTTGGGTGAAGATAGAGGGGAGTAGGGTTAGGTAAAGATAGAGGGGAGTGGGGTTTGGGTAAATATACAGGGGAGTGGGGTTTGGTAAAGATAGAGGAGAGTGGGGTTTGGTAAGGCTAGTGGTGAGTGGGTTTTGGATATAGACACGGTAGTGGGGTTTTCAAAAGATAGAGAGGTGTGGGGTTTGGGTAAAGACAGAGGGGAGTGGGGTTTGGGTAAAGACAGAGTGGAGTGGGGTTTGGTAAAGATAGACGGGAGTCGGGTTTGGTAAAGATAGAGGTGAGTGGGGTTTGGGTGAAGATAGAGGGGAGTGGGTTTCGTTAGGATAGAGGGAGTGCGGTTTGTGTAAAGATAGAGGGGAGTGGGGTTTGGATGAAGATAGATGGGAGTGAGGTTTGGTAAAGATAGAGGGGAGTGTGGTTTGGGTGCTGATAGGGGGGTCTGGGGTTTGGTAAAGATATCAGGGTGTTGGGTTTGGTAAAGATAGAGGGGAGTTGGTTTGGGTAAAGATAGAGGGGAGTGGGGTTTGGTAAAGATAGAGGCGAGTGGGGTTTGCGTAAAGATAGAGGGCAGTGGGGTTTGGGTAAAGATAGAGGGGAGTGGGGTTTCGTTAGGATAGAGGGGAGTGGGGTTTGGGTAACGCTAGAGGGGAGTGGGGTTTGGTAAAGATAAAGGGGAGTGTGGTTTGGGTGAAGATAGTGGGGAGTGGGGTTTGGTAAAGATAGAGGGGAGTGTTGTTTGCGTAAAGATAGAGGGGAGTGGGGTTTGGATGAAGATAGATGGGAGTGAGGTTTGGTAAAGATAGAGGGGAGTGTGGTTTGGGTGCTGATAGGGGGGACTGGGTTTGGTAAAGATATCAGGGTGTTGGGTTTGATAAAGATAGAGGGGAGTTGGTTTGGGTAAAGATAGAGGGGAGTGGGGTTTGGATGAAGATAGAGGGGAGTGAGTTTTGCTAAATATAGAGGGCTGTATGGTCTGGGTGAAGATAGAGGGGAGTGGGGTTTGGTAAAGATAGAGGCGAGTGGGGTTTGTGTAAAGATAGAGGGGAGTGGGGTTTGGGTGAAGATAGAGGGGAATGGAATTTGGGTAAAGATAGTGCGGAGCTGGGTTTCATAAAGATATAGGGGAGTGGGGTTTATGTGAGGATACAGGGGAGTGCGGTTTGGGTAAAGATAGAGGGGAGTGCGGTTTGCGTAAAGATAGAGGGGAGTGGGGTTTGGATGTAGATAGAGGGGGTGAGGTTTGGTAAAGATAGAGGGGAGTGTGGTTTGGGTGATGATAGAGGTGAGTGGGGCTGGTAAATTTAGAGGGGAGTGGGGTTTGTGTAAAGATAGAGGGGACTGGGGTGTGGGTGAAGATAGAGGGAAGTGGAGTTTCGGTCATGATAGAGGGGAGTGGGGTTTGGGTTAAGAGAGAGCGGTGTGGGTTTTCGTAAAGATAGAGGGGAGTGGGGTTTGGGAAAAGATAGAGTGGAGTGGGGTTTGGGTGAAGAGAGAGCGGTGTGGGTTTTCGTAAAGATAGAGGGGCGTTGTGTTTGGGTAATGATAGAGGGGAGGGGGGTTTTGTTAGGATAGAGCGGAGTGGGGTTTGGGTAAAGATAGAGGGGAGTGGGGTTTGGTAAAGATAGAGAGGAGTTGAGTTTGGGTGAAGAGAGAGGGGAGTGGGGTTTGGTTGAACATAGAGGGGAGTGGGGTTTGTGTAAAGATAGAGGGGAGTGAGGTTTGGGTGAAGATAGAGGGGAGTGGGGTTTCGCTGAAGATAGAGGGGAGTGGGGTTTGGTATAGATTGAGGGGAGTGGGGTTTGGGCAAAGATAGAGGGGAGTGGCGTTTGTGTAAAGATAGTGGGGACTGGGGTGTGGGTGAAGTTAGAGGGAAGTGGAGTTTCGGTCATGATAGAGGGGAGTGGGGTTTGGGATAAGAGAGAGCGGTGTGGGTTTTCGTAAAGATAGAGGGGAGTGGGGTTTGGGTGAAGATAGAGGGGAGTGGGGTTTGGTAAATATAGAGGGGAGTGGGGTTTGATAAAGATAGAGGGGAGTGGCATTTGGTAAAGATAGAGTGGAGTGGGGTTTGCGTGAAGATAGAGGGGAGTGGGGTTTGGGTGAACATAGAGTGGAGTGGGGTTTGGGTGAAGAGAGAGCGGTGTGGGTTTTCGTAAAGATAGAGGGGAGTTGTGTTTGGGTAATGATAGAGGGGACGGGGGTTTCGTTAGGATAGAGCGGAGTGGGGTTTGGGTAAAGATAGAGGGGAGTGGGGTTTGGTAAAGATAGAGGGGAGTGGGTTTGATAAAGATAGAGGGGAGTGGGATTTGGTAAAGATAGAGGGGAGTGGGGTTTGGGTGAAGAAAGAGGAGAGTGGGGTTTGGGTGAAGAAAGAGGAGAGTGGGGTTTGGGTGAAGATAGAGGGGTGTGGGGATGGGTAAAGATGGAGGAGAGTGGGGTTTGGTAAAGATAGAAGGGAGAGGGGTTTGGTAAAGATAGAGGGGAGTGGGATTTGGTCAAGATAGAGGGGAGTGGGGTTTGGGTGAAGATAGAGGGGAGTGGGGTTTGGTAAAGATAGAGGGGAGTTGGGTTTGATAAAGATATGGGGGAGTGGGGTTTGATAAAGATAAAGGGGATTGGGTTCTGGTATATATAGAAGGGAGTGGGGTTTGGGTAAAGATAGAGGGAAGTGGGATTTGGTAAAGATAGAGGGGAGTGGGTATTGTGTGAAGATAGAGGGGAGTGGGGTTTGGGTGAACATAGAGGGGAGTGGGGTTTGGGTAAAGATAGAAAGGAGTGGGATTTGGCAAAGATAGAGGGGAGTGGTGTTTGGTAAAGATAGTGGTGAGTGGGTTTTGGATATAAACACGGTAGTGGGGTTTTCTAAAGATAGAGGGGTGTGTTGTTTGGGTAAAGACAGAGGGGAGTGGGGTTTGGTAAAGATAGAGGGGAGTGGGGTTTGGTGAAGATATAGGGGAGTGGGGTTTGGGTGAACATAGAGGGGAGTGTGAGTTTGGTAAAGACAGAGGGGAGTGGAGTTTGGGAAAAGGTAGAGGGGAGTGGGGTTTGGGTGAAGATAGAGGGGAGTGAGTTTTGCTAAAGATAGAGGGCTGTGTGGTGTGGGTGAAGATAGAGGGGAGTGGGGTTTGGGTGAAGATAGAGGGGAATGGAGTTCGGTTAGAGATAGTGCGGAGTGGGGTTTGGGTAACGATAGAGAGGAGATGGATTTCATAAAGATATAGGGGAGTGGGGTTTATGTGAAGATAGAGGGCAGTGGGGTTTGGGTAAAGATAGAGGGGAGTGGGGTTTCGTTAGGATAGAGGGGAGTGGGGTTTGGGTAACGCTAGAGGGGAGTGGGGTTTGGTAAAGATAAAGGGGAGTGTGGTTTGGGTGAAGATAGTGGGGAGTGGGGTTTGGTAAAGATAGAGGGGAGTGTTGTTTGCGTAAAGATAGAGGGGAGTGGGGTTTGGATGAAGATAGATGGGAGTGAGGTTTGGTAAAGATAGAGGGGAGTGTGGTTTGGGTGCTGATAGAGGGGAGTGGGGCTCGTAAATTTAGAGAAGTCTGCGGTTTGCGTAAAGATAGAGGGGACTGGCGTATGGGTGAAGATAGAGGGGAGTGGAGTTTGGGTCATGATAGAGGGGAGTGTGTTTTGGTTGAAGATAGAGGGGAGTGGGGTTTGGGTGAACATAGAGGGGAGTGTGAGTTTGGTAAAGATAGAGGGGAGTGGAGTTTGGGAAAAGGTAGAGGGGAGTGGGGTTTGGGTGAAGATAGTGGGGGTGTGTTTTGCTAAAGATAGAGGGCTGTGTGGTGTGGGTGAAGATACAGGGGAGTGGGGTTTGGGTGAAGATAGAGGGGAATGGAGGTTGGGTAAAGATAGTGCGGAGTGGGGTTTGGGTAACGATAGAGAGGAGTTGGGTTTCATAAAGATATAGGGGAGTGGGGTTTATGTGAAGATAGAGGGCAGTGGGGTTTGGGTAAAGATAGAGGGGAGTGAGGTTTGGTAAAGATAGAGGGGAGTGTGGTTTGGGTGCTGATAGGGGGGACTGGGGTTTGGTAAAGATATCAGGGTGTTGGGTTTGATAAAGATAGAGGGGAGTTGGTTTGGGTAAAGATAGAGGGGAGTGGGGTTTGGATGAAGATAGAGGGTAGTGAGTTTTGCTAAATATAGAGGGCTGTATGGTCTGGGTGAAGATAGAGGGGAGTGGGGTTTGGTAAAGATAGAGGCGAGTGGGGTTTGTGTAAAGATAGAGGGGAGTGGGGTTTGGGTGAAGATAGAGGGGAATGGAATTTGGGTAAAGATAGTGCGGAGCTGGGTTTCATAAAGATATAGGGGAGTGGGGTTTATGTGAGGATACAGGGGAGTGCGGTTTGGGTAAAGATTGAGGGGAGTGGGGTTTCGTAAGGATAGAGGGAAGTGGGGTTTGGGTAACGCTAGAGGGGAGTGTGGTTTGGTAAACATAAAGAGGAGTGTTGTATGGGTGAAGATAGTGGGGAGTGGGGTTTGGTAAAGATAGAGGGGAGTGCGGTTTGCGTAAAGATAGAGGGGAGTGGGGTTTGGATGTAGATAGAGGGGGTGAGGTTTGGTAAAGATAGAGGGGAGTGTGGTTTGGGTGATGATAGAGGTGAGTGGGGCTGGTAAATTTAGAGGGGAGTGGGGTTTGTGTAAAGATAGAGGGGACTGGGGTGTGGGTGAAGATAGAGGGAAGTGGAGTTTCGGTCATGATAGAGGGGAGTGGGGTTTGGGTTAAGAGAGAGCGGTGTGGGTTTTCGTAAAGATAGAGGGGAGTGGGGTTTGGGAAAAGATAGAGTGGAGAGGGGTTTGGGTGAAGAGAGAGCGGTGTGGGTTTTCGTAAAGATAGAGGGGAGTTGTGTTTGGGTAATGATAGAGGGGAGGGGGGTTTTGTTAGGATAGAGCAGAGTGGGGTTTGGGTAAAGATAGAGGGGAGTGGGGTTTGGTAAAGATAGAGAGGAGTTGAGTTTGGGTGAAGAGAGAGGGGAGTGGGGTTTGGTTGAACATAGAGGGGAGTGGGGTTTGTGTAAAGATAGAGGGGAGTGAGGTTTGGGTGAAGATAGAGGGGAGTGGGGTTTCGCTGAAGATAGAGGGGAGTGGGGTTTGGTATAGATTGAGGGGAGTGGGGTTTGGGCTAAGATAGAGGGGAGTGGCGTTTGTGTAAAGATAGTGGGGACTGGGGTGTGGGTGAAGTTAGAGGGAAGTGGAGTTTCGGTCATGATAGAGGGGAGTGGGGTTTGGGATAAGAGAGAGCGGTGTGGGTTTTCGTAAAGATAGAGGGGAGTGGGGTTTGGGAAAAGATAGAGTGGAGTGGGGTTTGGTGAAGAGAGAGCGGTGTGGGTTTTCGTAAAGATAGAGGGGAGTTGTGTTTGGGTAATGATAGAGGGGAGGGGGGTTTCGTTAGGATAGAGCGGAGTGGGGTTTGGGTAAAGATAGAGGGGAGTGGGTTTGGTAAAGATAGAGAGGAGTTGAGTTTGGGTGAAGATAGAGGGGAGTGGGGTTTGGATGAACATAGATTGGAGTGGGGTTTGCGTGAAAATAGAGGGGAGTGGGGTTTAGGTGAACATAGAGGGGACTGGGGTATGGGTGAAGATAGAGGGGAGTGGAGTTTGGGTCATTATAGAAAGGAGTGGGTTTGGGTGAAGATAATGGGGAGTGGGGTTTGGTAAAGATAGAGGGGAGTGGGGTTTGATAAAGATAGAGGGGAGTGGGGTTTGGTAAAGATAGAGTGGAGTGGGATTTGGTAAAGATAGAGGGGAGTGGGGTTTGGGTGAAGATAGAGGGGAGTGGGGTTTGGTAAATATAGAGGGGAGTGGGGTTTGATAAAGATAGAGGGGAGTGGCATTTGGTAAAGATAGAGTGGAGTGGGGTTTGCGTGTAGATAGAGGGGAGTGGGGTTTGGGTGAACATAGAGGGGAGTGGGGTTTGGTATAGATAGAAGGGAGTGGGGTTTGGTAAAGATAGAGGGGACTGGGGTATGGGTGAAGATAGAGGAGAGTGGAGTTTGGGTCATTATAGAAGGGAGTGGGTTTGGGTGAAGATAGAGGGGAGAGTGAGCTTGGTAAAGATAGATGGGAGTGGAGTTTGGGAATAGATAGAGGGGAGTGGGGTTGGGTAATGATAGAGGGGAGTGGGGTTTCGTTAGGATAGAGCAGGGTGGGGTTTGTGTAAAGATAGAGGGGAGTGGGGATTGGTAAAGATAGAGGGGAGTGGGGTTTGGGTGAAGATAGAGGGGAGTAGGGTTAGGTAAAGATAGAGGGGAGTGGGGTTTGGGTAAATATACAAGGGAGTGGGGTTTGGTAAAGATAGAGGAGAGTGGGGTTTGGTAAGGCTAGTGGTGAGTGGGTTTTGGATATAGACACGGTAGTGGGGTTTTCAAAAGATAGAGAGGTGTGGGGTTTGGGTAAAGACAGAGGGGAGTGGGGTTTGGGAAAAGATAGAGTGGAGTGGGGTTTGGGTGAAGAGAGAGCGGTGTGGGTTTTCGTAAAGATAGAGGGGAGTTGTGTTTGGGTAATGATAGAGGGGACGGGGGTTTCGTTAGGATAGAGCGGAGTGGGGTTTGGGTAAAGATAGAGGGGAGTGGGGTTTGGTAAAGATAGAGAGGAGTTGAGTTTGGGTGAAGATAGAGGGGAGTGGGGTTTGGATGAACATAGATTGGAGTGGGGTTTGCGTGAAGATAGAGGGGAGTGGGGTTTAGGTGAACATAGAGGGGACTGGGGTATGGGTGAAGATAGAGGGGAGTGGAGTTTGGGTCATTATAGAAAGGAGTGGGTTTGGGTGAAGATAATGGGGAGTGGGGTTTGGTAAAGATAGAGGGGAGTGGGGTTTGATAAAGATAGAGGGGAGTGGGGTTTGGTAAAGATAGAGTGGAGTGGGATTTGGTAAAGATAGAGGGGAGTGGGGTTTGGGTGAAGATAGAGGGGAGTGGGGTTTGGTAAATATAGAGGGGAGTGGGGTTTGATAAAGATAGAGGGGAGTGGCATTTGGTAAAGATAGAGTGGAGTGGGGTTTGCGTGAAGATAGAGGGGAGTGGGGTTTGGGTGAACATAGAGGGGAGTGGGGTTTGGTATAGATAGAAGGGAGTGGGGTTTGGTAAAGATAGAGGGGACTGGGGTATGGGTGAAGATAGAGGAGAGTGGAGTTTGGGTCATTATAGAAGGGAGTGGGTTTGGGTGAAGATAGAGGGGAGAGTGAGCTTGGTAAAGATAGATGGGAGTGGAGTTTGGGAATAGATAGAGGGGAGTGGGGTTGGGTAATGATAGAGGGGAGTGGGGTTTCGTTAGGATAGAGCAGGGTGGGGTTTGTGTAAAGATAGAGGGGAGTGGGGATTGGTAAAGATAGAGGGGAGTGGGGTTTGGGTGAAGATAGAGGGGAGTAGGGTTAGGTAAAGATAGAGGGGAGTGGGGTTTGGGTGAAGAAAGAGGAGAGTGGGGTTTGGGTGAAGAAAGAGGAGAGTGGGGTTTGGGTGAAGATAGAGGGGTGTGGGGATGGGTAAAGATGGAGG